>NC_143029.1:86855000-86920000 GCF_057628025.1 Oncorhynchus mykiss | reverse complement strand
CCTCACAATGTGTGTATGTGTGTGTGTGTGTGTGTGTGTGTGTGTATGTGTGTGTGTGTGTGTGTGTGTGTAGGTGTGTATGCGTGTGTGTGTTAAATCTCAACCGTGCTCCACAGCACAGTAATCTTTTACCAATCAGGACGCTGTTCCCGGCTCTGACCTCGGTTGCCCTGGCGACTGGGATAAAAGTGTCAGAGGAAGGATCTTCCAGCTGTAACCAGTCATTCCTGGGGCTTCCAAAGGACACCCTATTTCCCTACATAGTGCACTACTTTTAACCAGAGTCCTATGGGGGAAATAGGGAACCATTTGGACAGTCTGAGTTCTTCATTTGGGTCATTTTGAGGTAATTTGACCAAAATGTCCCGATAGCAAAAGAAGGTAAAAAAAAGTATTGGCAATTTGCTAGTGCTGCAGTAGAGGAATGGACTTTTCAGATGGCACCAGGATCATTTACTTCCTGTTTGCTTTCTACAAAGAGTTTGGGCTACTTCCTGTTTGCTTTTTACAAAGAGTTTGGGCTACTTCCTGTTTGCTTTCTACAAAGAGTTTGGGCTACTTCCTGTTTGATGTCTACTAAGAGTTTGGGCTACTTCCTGTTTGCTTTCTACAAGAGTTTGGGCTACTTCCTGTTTGCTTTCTAAAAAGAGTTTGGGCTACTTCCTGTTTGCTTTTTACAAGAGTTTGGGCTACTTCCTGTTTGCTTTCTACAAAGAGTTTGGGCTACTTCCTGTTTGTTTTTTACAAAGAGTTTGGGCTAACTTCCTGTTTGCTGTCTACAAAGAGTTTGGGCTACTTCCTGTTTGCTTTCTACAAAGAGTTTGGGCTACTTCCCGTTTGCTTTCTACAAAGAGTTTGGGCTACTTCCGTTTGCTTTCTACAAAGAGTTTGGGCTACTTCCTGTTTGCTGTCTACAAAGAGTTTGGGCTACTTCCTGTTTGCTGTCTACAAAGAGTTTGGGCTACTTCCTGTTTGCTGTCTACAAAGATTGTGGGCTACTTCCTGTTTGATGTCTACTAAGAGTATGTGTTTTCATGGTTCGATGTCATACTAACCTGACTTGATTAGTAGGCTGTACTTTAGTAAGGGAATACCCCCCTGATTTGGACAAAAACAAATGGCGGGATATTGGCATTGGACAAACCATATACACGATGGTCAATACCACCCAATTTTGGCGTTGATTCATGCAAAGTATATTGCAAATGCCATATGGCAATTGCCAATTGTAACACTTCAAAATTCCAGTAGGGGGCGTGTGCGTTCCACCGGGGCATTTCATATTGCAAATGGCACCCAAGTCAACATCCAAAAGCCAAATTTTGAAAAATGAAATAAAAAAAAAAAAACTTAAAACCCCTTAAAAAAGTGCTTTCTGGACCTTTTTTCGAAATTCTTTCGAGTTTTTTGTCAATTACACATGTGTAAGAACTGTATGAGTATACTTTTGTCATCATATATATATATTTTTTAAGTACATGCGCATAAGGCATATGTTTTCTCCATTTGGAATATGATTTCATAGGAAGTCAAAAGTCAAAAGTCAAAAAATGTCAAAATTTGGTAAAAAACTTCATACATCCTTAAAAAAGTGCTTTCTTGACCTTTTTTCAAAATTCTTTCGATTTTTGTGTCAATAACACATGTATAAGAACTTTATCAACATACTTTAGTCATGCTTTAGTCATGCTTTATTATCATATCATATCACACATATCACAAGGCATATGTTTTCTCCATTTGCAATATGATGTCATAGGAAGTCAAAAGTCAAAGTCAAAAGTAAATATTTTCCTCCGTGCACCTGGTGATCTGAAATGTGCACCTGGTGACCTGAAATGTGCACCTGGTGATCTAAAATATGCAACTGGTAACCCAAAAAAAAATTTTTGGGATGTTTTTTGTTTATGTTTCCTTACTTTTTCAAAGTCACTGTGCATGTGCAATATGTTTTAATGGGCAGGTACCATCACGAATTTGTCATGCTCAAAATTCAAGCTTGTGATCTAAAATATGCAGCTGGTTACCCAACATTTTTTGGGATGTTTTTTTGTTTATGTTTCCTTACTTTTTCAAAGTCACTGTGCATTTGCAATATGTTTTAATGGGCAGGTACCATCACGAATTTGTTTATCGAATTTGTTTATGTTTCCTTACTTTTTCAAAGTCACTGTGCATTTGCAATATGTTTCAATGGGCAGGTACCATCACGAATTTGTCATGCTCAAAATTTTTTAGATGTATTTTTTTTTGTTTCCTTACTTTTTCAAAGTCACTGTGCATTTGGAATATGTTTTAATGGGCAGGTACCATCACGAATTTGTTTATCGAATTTGTTTATGTTTCCTTACTTTTTCAAAGTCACTGTGCATTTGCAATATGTTTCAATGGGCAGGTACCATCACGAATTTGTCATGCTCAAAAAAATTTAGATGTATTTTTTTTTGTTTCCTTACTTTTTCAAAGTCACTGTGCATTTGGAATATGTTTTAATGGGCAGGTACCATCACGAATTTGTTTATCGAATTTGTTTATGTTTCCTTACTTTTTCAAAGTCACTGTGCATTTGCAATATGTTTCAATGGGCAGGTACCATCACGAATTTGTCATGCTCAAAATTTTTAGATGTATTTTTTTTTGTTTCTTACTTTTTCAAAGTCACTGTGCATTTTGAATATGTTTTAATGAGCAGGTACCATCACAAATTTGTTTATCGAATTTGTTTATGTTTCCTTACTTTTTCAAAGTCACTGTGCATTTGCAATATGTTTCAATGGGCAGGTACCATCACGAATTTGTCATGCTCAAAATTTTTTAGATGTATTTTTTTTGGTTTCCTTACTTTTTCAAAGTCACTGTGCATTTGGAATATGTTTTAATGGGCAGGTACCATCACGAATTTGTCATGCTATAAAAATCCTGCAGGAATGTGAAATTGACTGGCCCGATGAACTCGGGATGGCTTTGCAGTGATTCTGGGTCATCTCAATCGCTCGTTTGGGTTGATTTCAGAATGTCGCTTTTGGTGATGTTTTTCACTATAGAATCATATTGCAAATGTACAAGAGTCAAGTGGACAAGAGTCCATCAGTCAATTAGATATCATTCTGACCACCAAACTGATACAAACTGACACCAAACCCACTTTTTCCAACTCGTTTAGTAGCCAACTATTACATACTTCAGAGCTGGCCCAAAATTCACAACGCCTTCGGTACAAACCATAAAAAAACCATAAAACACGTAGTTACGTTCTAGCTGCGGGTCCATTTCTTATGTTATGTGTTGGCCTAGCTGAGGCGACCCCGAATCCCAAGTTTCGGCTCGATAGGTCATTTGGTGTCCGAGAAAAACCCTAATTGGTGCTGAAAATCCACTATTTTCCATGACTTGCTACGGGGTCCTTGAATGAGATATCGGACAGAAATGTTGGGGTCTGTCTATATGGGCCGAGACGTTCGCAATGCACCTAGTCTTGCGACTCTGGGACATTTCTAAATGTCGTCATTTTCGTGATGCAAAAATGAATTGAAGTTATTTCAAATGTACGAGGCTGTTTCTCGGTCCGAGAACCTTCTAGAGCCACGTAACTCACCACGCACCATCTACGGGAGGTCTAGAACAGGTTTCTAAAGTTTCGGAACTCTAGGTCCGACGGTTCTTTTTTAGCTCCAACAAAGCTAACTATTGCAGCCACTGTCTGTCTCTACGCACCCCAATACGTCCCTCCATCCAAGTTGTGTTTTAGTGCAATTTTTTTTTCCTTTGATTTTTTGGGGGAAAAATGACTGATTTACAGTTCATGGGGGTTGCCTAATCACATATATGAAGTTTTGGACAGATCTGAATTTTTTAACCCTTCGAAACAGCCCCTGAGACACCAATTATGGCACTTCCGGTTGGCACAGGAAGTTATAAATCAACACATATCCTCATTGGGGTATGCTGTTACAGAATCCTGAGTTTTAAGTCCTTACGTTAAGAATTGACTGATCTACACAGGGTTGAATGCACTATGTCTATCAAACTGCATGCAGTGTATGGGTAAACACTTTTAGGGGCATTTTAACCACTTTCGGTTGGTCCAGGAAGCTTAGAATCGACACAGGTAGACCTCATAGTGGCCTGATGGACTGGTACCGAAGACAGGTTCATACGGCATTCATAACCCACATAGGCCTCAGGTTGAAATTAGGGGTGCAGGCAATGTATTCCTATGGGGAGAGATGACACTGTAATCTGTGAGATCAAAAAACACTGTTTTACTGTTAAGGGTTAATGCCACACGGGCAAGGTTAGGCTTGTTGAGATCGGGAGGACCTTAGGAACATTCATGTGGTGCAATTTTTCTTCTCACCCTAACGGTTCTCTCACTGTCACCCAAAAGCAAATGACATTGTGGTGCAGGCTTCATTTTGGGCCTACTATTCTAATGCTCGCTGCGCCTAGACCGAGCGAGCTACGGTCAAGCGGGATATCTCGCTGAACTCGGTACGGCCTAGGGATTATGGTAATGCCATTTCCTGCTCTCTGTGTCTTTAAGCACCGCACTTTATCACTCCATCCTTCCTGTGTGTGTGTGAGGGAGCTTTTCTTTGACATCTGTTGGGATTAATGACTGATTTACAGTTCAGAAGGGTTACCTAGTCACACATATGAAGTTTTGGAGAGATGTGACTTTTTTAACCCTTCGAAACAGAGAGTGTGACCCAATTAAAGGCACTTCCGGTTGGCACAGGAAGCTATAAATCACCACATGTCTTGATTGACATGGCCACTTACAGAATCCTGAGTTTTAAGTCTTTACGTTAAGAATTGACTGATCTACACAGGGTTGAATGCACCATGTCTATCAAACTGCAGGCAGTGTATGGGTAAACACTTTTAGGGTGATTTGAACCACTTCCGGTTGGTCCAGGAAGCTTAGAATCAACACAGGTAGACCTCATAGTGGCCTGATGGACTGGTACCGAAGACAGGTTCATACGGCATTCATAACCCACATAGGCCTCAGGTTGAATTTTGTGGTGCAGGCTATGTATTCCTATGGGGAGAGATGACACTGTAATCTGTGAGATCAAAAAACACTGTTTTACTGTGAAGGGTTAATGCCACACGGTCAAGGTTAGGCTTGTTCAGATCGGGAGGACCTTAGGAACATTCCTATGGTGGAATTTTTCTTCTCACCCTAACGGTTCTCTCACTGTCACTCAAAAGCAAATGACATTGTGGTGCAGGCTTCATTTTGGGCCTACTATTCTAATGGTTGCTGCGCCTAGACCGAGCGAGCTACGGTCAAGCGGGATAGCTCGTTGAACTCAGCACAGTCTGGAGACTATGGTGATGCCATTTTTTGTGTTGATTTCAGAATGCCATTTTGGTGATGGTCCCTCTCTGTTTAAACATATTGCAAATGTACAAAAGTCAACTAGCAAGTCAGTGTCCATCAGTCAATTAGATGTCATTATGACACCAAACCCACTGTTTCCTACTCATTTAGATGCCAACTATCATATATGTCAGAGCAGTCCCATAATTCACAGCGCCTCTAGTTTAAAACATAATAAAAAGGTAAAACACATAGTTACGTTCTAGCTGCGGGTCCAGTTCGGACATTATGTGAAGTCCTATGTGAGGCGACCCCGAATCCCGAGTTTCGGCTCGATAGGTCATTTGGTGTCCGAGAAAAACCCTAATTGGTGCTGAAAATCCACTTATTTCCATGCCTTGCTACGGGGTCCTTGAACGAGCTATCGGACAGAAACTTTGGGGTCCGTCTCTATGGGCCGAGCCGGTTTCAACGCACCTAGCCTTGCGTCTCTGAGACTTTTCTAAACGTCGTCATTTTTGTGATGCAAAAATGAATTGAAGTTATTCCAAATGTACGAGGCTGTTTCTCGGTCCGAGAACCGTCTAGAGCCACGTAACTCGCCACGCACCATGGCCCGGAGGTCTAGAACAGGTTTCTAAAGTTTCGGAACTCTAGGTCCGACCGTTCTTTTTTAGCTCCAACAAAGCTAACTATTGCAGCCACTGTCTGTCTCTACGCACCCCAATACGTCCCTCCATCCAAGTTGTGTTTTAGTGCAATTTTTTTTTCCTTTGATTTTTTTTGGGAAAAATGACTGATTTACAGTTCATGGGGGTTGCCTAATCACATATATGAAGTTTTGGACAGATCTGAATTTTTTAACCCTTCGAAACAGCCCCTGAGACACCAATCGGGGCGGCAGGGTAGCCTAGTGGTTAGAGCGTTGGACTAGTAACCGGAAAGTTGCGAGTTCAAACCCCCGAGCTGACAAGGTACAAATCTGTCGTTCTGCCCCTGAACAGGCAGTTAACCCACTGTTCCCAGGCCGTCATTGAAAATAAGAATTTGTTCTTAACTGACTTGCCTGGTTAAATAAAGGTAAAAAAAAAAAAAAAAAAAAAAAAAATTATGGCACTTCCGGTTGGCACAGGAAGCTATAAGTCACCACATATCCTCATTGGGGTATGCTGTTACAGAATCCTGAGTTTTAAGTCCTTACGTTAAGAATTGACTGATCTACACAGGGTTGAATGCACTATGTCTATCAAACTGCATGCAGTGTATGGGTAAACACTTTTAGGGGCATTTTAACCACTTCCGGTTGGTCCAGGAAGCTTAGAATCGACACAGGTAGACCTCATAGTGGCCTGAGGACTGGTACCGAAGACAGGTTCATACGGCATTCATAACCCACATAGGCCTCAGGTTGAAATTAGGGGTGCAGGCAATGTATTCCTATGGGGAGAGATGACACTGTAATCTGTGAGATCAAAAAACCCTGTTTTACTGTGAAGGGTTAATGCCACACGGTCAAGGTTAGGCTTGTTGAGATCGGGAGGACCTTAGGAACATTCATGTAGTGGAATTTTTCTTCTCACCCTAACGGTTCTCTCACTGTCACTCAAAAGCAAATGACATTGTGGGGCAGGCTTCATTTTGGGCCTACTATTCTAATGGTCGGTTATTGTGTTATTTCAGAAAATCATAGAAAATCACAGAAATGTCGCAGAGCTCCGCAGCACACTTTAAAAAGATTCGTATGAACACCCTGCAACTGGATCTGTAACCGTTGAAAAAAAAAAAACGCCTATTTGTGACCATCACCAATTTGTCATTGTTCCGTTTCTCTTAAATGACGATAGATAAATGGCTGGTTCTTTTTTTATTGACACCGGAGGCTCCTTGGCTTTGACCCGAAGTGGAAAAATAATTTCTCTACTTCCATTTTAAGCCTTTAATCCCAGAAAAATGGCCGTAGCTCAAAAACCGTCGAGGCCTAGACGCCATCCCGTTCGGGGCCAACTGCCCGTTACGCCAACCCTACGCTCGCCAAGTTTCGGCTTCGAAATATTTTCAGTTTTTGAGATAAGGCCCCGTCGCGATTCGTGATGTTTTGCCAAATTGCCATATGATTCCGTATGCCATCTGGTGGGAGTGTCCGGGACGGCGGAAAACGGTCCGAAACTTGTTTTTTTTTTTAAACGGGAACCGAAAGTCCGACAAAGTTCATTCGACGACTTCCCGGTAGGTCCGGCCCTACCGCACGTCCCGACGCCGACCGCGAATTTTACAAACGATTTCGGACGTCGGGTAAGGGACCGTACATTTGCAATATGGACTTTCTCACTGATCATACACGAAATGCCGAAATGTTCCCTTAAGGTATGGCAGGTCTATAGTAGTGTTAGTTGTAGCTATAGTTAGATGATACTAACCTGACTTGACTAGTAGGCTGTACATTAGGCAGGTCTATAGTAGTGTTAGTTGTAGCTGTAGTTAGTTAGATGATACTAACCTGACTTGACTAGTAGGCTGTACTTTAGGCAGGTCTATAGTAGCGTTAGTTGTAGCTGTAGTTAGTTAGATGATACTAACCTGACTTGACTAGTAGGCTGTACTTTAGTCAGGTCTATAGTAGTGTTAGTTGTAGCTATAGTTAGATGATACTAACCTGACTTGACTAGTAGGCTGTACTTTAGGCAGGTCTATAGTGAGCTTCCCCTCCTGGTTGTGCTGAGTAGAGTAGAGGACAGGTTTAGTCTTCAGGAGGTCTGGGGCGGTCCTGATGGACACCTGCTGCTGAAGACCGCCGGCGGTGTTTCCTCTGGACATCAACACGAAGCTGTAGTCTGTATCAGGGTGTAGTCGGGTGATCAACTTCCTCTTCAGGTTCCCCTGTACCTCCACACTCTGCTGGTTATACAGGATCTGGAGAGAGACACAACACACACACCACACACACACAACATACACAACACACACAGGGTCAAATAGTGGTTAGTGTTAGGAAGACAGACAGACAGACAGGCAGACAGGCAGGCAGGCAGGCAGGCAGGCAGGCAGGCAGGCAGGCAGGCAGGCAGGCAGGCAGGCAGGCAGGCAGGCAGGCAGGCAGGCAGACAGAGAGAAACATAGAGAGACAGACAGACAGAGACAGACAGGCAGACAGACAGGCAGACAGACAGACAGACAGACAGACATACTTTTACCTTGAAAGGCACTTGGGACTTGTAGTTTTCTGGCACTTCCCACGTGAGCAGGACTGATGTTTTCATGACGGCTTTGACACCGAAGCTTGTGGCAAACGCTGGGGGGGGGAGGAGGGGGGGGGGGGATGGGTTAAAATATCTCGTTTAGATTATTACTGTCTGGACCTGACAACTTTAAACACGTTTCTTTATTACATTTGATTACACATATTCAACAACACACCAGGTTGTCACAGTGATTCACCATGACACGCACACTGCAGTAGGAGGAGAACACTGAGGCTTCAGATATTCACATCTGGTGATAAATAAATCATCTATCCAACATGTATGAAGGTGAAACGCATGAGGACACCAGCCCATGGGTAATGAGGTGCGTGAGAGGACTGGAGCGTGAAGTACAGTGTGAATGTAGCATACAATGAGACACACGCTCTGTTAATCAATAAGGTACTGGGGACAGGAGAGGAGGGGAGGGGAGAGGAGAGGTGAGGAGGGGAGAGGAGGGGACAGGAGGGGAGGGGAGAGGAGAGGAGGGGAGAGGAGAGGTGAGGAGGGGAGAGGAGAGGAGAGGAGAGGAGGGGACGGGAGGGGAGAGGAGAGGAGGGGAGAGGAGGGGACGGGAGGGGAGAGGAGGGAGAGGAGGGGAGAGGTGAGGAGGGGAGAGGAGAGGAGGGGAGAGGAGGGGGCGGAGGGGAGGGAAGGGGAGAGAAGAGGAGGGGAGAGGAGAGGAGGGGAGAAGAGAGGAGAGGAGGGGGGAGGTGGGGAGGGGAGAGGAGGGGAGGGGAGAGGTGGGGAGGAGAGAGGAGAGGAGGGGAGAGGAGTTGAGGGGAGGGGAGAGGAGGGGACGGGAGGGGAGAGGAGAGGAGAGGAGGGGAGGGGAGGGGAGAGGAGAGGTGAGGAGGGGAGAGGAGAGGAGGGGAGAGAAGGGGAGAGGAGAGGAGAGGAGGGGAGAGGAGGGGAGAGGAGGGGACGGGAGGGGAGAGGAGAGGAGGGGAGAGGTGAGGAGGGGAGAGGAGAGGAGAGGAGGGGAGGGAGGGGGCGGGAGGGGAGGGGAGGGGAGAGGAGAGGAGGGGAGAGGAGGGGAGAGGAGAGGAGGGGAGAGGAGGGGAGGAGGAGAGGAGGGGAGAGGTGGGAGGGGAGAGGAGGGGAGAGGAGGGGGCGGGAGGGGAGGGGAGGGGAGAGGAGAGGTGGGGATGGGAGAGAAGGGGAGAGGAGAGGAGAGGAGGGGAGGGGAGAGGAGAGGAGGGGAGAGGAGGGGAGAGGAGGGGAGGGGAGAGGAGAGGAGGGGAGAGGTGGGAGGGGAGAGGAGAGGAGGGAGGGGAGAGGAGGGGAGTTGAGAGGAGAGGTGAGGAGAGGAGAGGAGGGGAGGGGAGGGGAGGGGAGGTGAGGGGAGGGGAGAGGGAGAGGAGAGGAGAGGAGAGGAGAGGAGAGAGGAGAGGAGAGAGGTACTGTGGGGTAGGGTGGAGAGGAGAGGAGAGAGGTACTGTGGGGTAGAGAGGAGAGGAGAGGGGTACTGTGGGGTAGAGAGGAGGAGAGGGGAGGAGAGGAGAGGAGAGGAGAGGAGGAGAGGACAGGAGAGGATAGAGAGGAGAGGAGTGGAGAGGGGTACTGTGGGGTAGAGAGGAGAGGGCAGGATGGGTTTTAGAAGACAAGTCTCCACTCTACACATTATGTGCATGTCAGTGTGATTAATGTGTTAAGAGTGTGTGTGTGTGTGTGTGTGTGTGTGTGTGTGTGTGTGTGTCTCTCTCTCTCTCTCACCAGGTGAGGTAGATGTTGTCCTGCTCTGTATACTAGGACTGAAGGGTCCCCCTCCTCTACTGGTGAACGCCTGGACTCTGATGTCATAGGTGGTGTCATGTTTCAGGCCCTGGATGGTCATGTGTGTGTCCACTGTCCTGTTAAGACAAGATACCAATTTCATTTTTCAGAGCCTATTTACACACAGACGTGCATCATCACAACAACGATAACAATATATACATTATATATATATAAAGCACTGTCTATAGAACCAATAAAATACAGAGCAATGTAGGACAGGGGGACAGGACAGGGGGACAGGACAGGGGGACAGGACAGGGGGACAGAACAGAACCAATAACATACAAAGCAATGTAGGACAGGGGGACAGGACAGGGGGACAGAACAGGGGGACAGAACAGGGGAACAGGACAGGGGGACAGAACAGGGGGACAGAACAGGGGAACAGGACAGGGGGACAGAACAGAACCAATAACATACAAAGCAATGTAGGACAGGGGGACAGGACAGGGGGACAGGACAGAACCAATAACATACAAAGAAATGTAGGACAGGGGGACAGGACAGGGGGACAGGACAGAACCAATAACATACAAAGCAATGTAGGACAGGGGGACAGGACAGAACCAATAACATACAGAGCAATGTAGGACAGGGGGAAAGGACAGGGGGACAGGACAGGGGGACAGAACAGAACCAATAACATACAAAGCAATGTAGGACAGGGGGAAAGGACAGGGGGACAGGACAGGAGGACAGTACAGAACCAATAACATACAAAGCAATGTAGGACAGGGGGACAGGACAGGGGGACAGGGCAGGGGGACAGTACAGGGGGACAGAACAGAACCAATAACATACAAAGCAATGTAGGACAGGGGGAAAGGACAGGGGGACAGGACAGGAGGACAGTACAGAACCAATAACATACAAAGCAATGTAGGACAGGGGGACAGGACAGGGGGACAGGGCAGGGGGACAGTACAGGGGGACAGAACAGAACCAATAACATACAAAGCAATGTAGGACAGGGGACAGGACAGGGGGACAGGACAGGGGGACAGAACAGAACCAATAACATACAAAGCAATGTAGGACAGGGGGAAAGGACAGGGGGACAGGACAGGAGGAAAGTACAGAACCAATAACATACAAAGCAATGTAGGACAGGGGGACAGGACAGGGGGACAGGGCAGGGGGACAGTACAGGGGGACAGAACAGAACCAATAACATACAAAGCATTGTAGGACAGGGGACAGGACAGGGGGACAGGACAGGGGGACAGAACAGAACCAATAACATACAAAGCAATGTAGGACAGGGGGAAAGGACAGGGGGACAGGACAGGGGGACAGTACAGAACCAATAACATACAAAGCAATGTAGGACAGGGGGACAGGACAGGGGGACAGAATATAGTAGGGGTGGTATACAGAAGATAGTAGGGGTGGTATACAGAAGATAGTAGGGGTGGTATACAGAAGATAGTAGGGTGGTGTACAGAAGATAGTAGGGGTGGTGTACAGAAGATAGTAGGGGTGGTATACAGAAGATAGTAGGGGTGGTATACAGAAGATAGTAGGGGTGGTGTACCGAAGATAGTAGGGGTGGTAAACAGAAGATAGTAGGGGTGGTATACAGAAGATAGTAGGGGTGGTGTACAGAAGATAGTAGGGGTGGTGTACAGAAGATAGTAGGGGTGGTATACAGAAGATAGTAGGGGTGGTATACAGAAGATAGTAGGGGTGGTATACAGAAGATAGTAGGGGTGGTGTACAGAAGATAGTAGGGGTGGTATACAGAAGATAGTAGGGGTGGTATACAGAAGATAGTAGGGGTAGTATACAGAAGATAGTAGGGGTGGTATACAGAAGATAGTAGAGGTGGTATACAGAAGATAGTAGGGGTGGTATACAGAAGATAGTAGGGGTGGTGTACAGAAGATAGTAGGGGTGGTGTACAGAAGATAGTAGGGGTGGTATACAGACGATAGTAGGGGTGGTGTACAGAAGATAGTAGGGGTGGTGTACAGAAGATAGTAGGGGTGGTATACAGAAGATAGTAGGGGTGGTATACAGAAGATAGTAGGGGTGGTATACAGAAGATAGTAGGGGTGGTGTACAGAAGATAGTAGGGGTGGTAAACAGAAGATAGTAGGGGTGGTATACAGAAGATAGTAGGGGTGGTGTACAGAAGATAGTAGGGGTGGTGTACAGAAGATAGTAGGGGTGGTATACAGAAGATAGTAGGGGTGGTATACAGAAGATAGTAGGGGTGGTATACAGAAGATAGTAGGGGTGGTGTACAGAAGATAGTAGGGGTGGTGTACAGAAGATAGTAGGGGTGGTGTACAGCAGATAGTAGGGGTGGTGTACAGAAGATAGTAGGGGTGGTATACAGAAGATAGTAGGGGTGGTATACAGAAGATAGTAGGGGTGGTATACAGAAGATAGTAGGGGTGGTATACAGAAGATAGTAGGGGTGGTATACAGAAGATAGTAGGGGTGATGTACAGAAGATAGTAGGGGTGGTATACAGGAGATAGTAGGGGTTGTGTACAGAAGATAGTAGGGGTGGTATACAGGAGATAGTAGGGGTTATGTACAGAAGATAGTAGGGGTGGTATACAGAAGATAGTAGGGGTGGTATACAGAAGATAGTAGGGGTGATGTACAGAAGATAGTAGGGGTGGTATACAGAAGATAGTAGGGGTGGTGTACAGAAGATAGTAGGGGTGGTATACAGAAGATAGTAGGGGTGGTATACAGAAGATAGTAGGGGTGATGTACAGAAGATAGTAGGGGTGGTATACAGAAGATAGTAGGGGTGGTATACAGAAGATAGTAGGGGTGGTATACAGAAGATAGTAGGGGTGGTATACAGAAGATAGTAGGGGTGGTGTACAGAATATAGTAGGGGTGGTATACAGAAGATAGTAGGGGTGGTGTACAGAAGATAGTAGGGGTGGTGTACAGAAGATAGTAGGGGTGGTAAACAGAAGATAGTAGGGGTGGTATACAGAAGATAGTAGGGGTGGTATACAGAGGATAGTAGGGGTGGTGTACAGAAGATAGTAGGGGTGGTATACAGAAGATAGTAGGGGTGGTGTACAGGAGATAGTAGGGGTGGTATACAGGAGATAGTAGGGGTGGTGTACAGAAGATAGTAGGGGTGGTATACAGAAGATAGTAGGGGTGGTAAACAGAAGATAGTAGGGTGGTGTACAGAAGATAGTAGGGGTGGTAAACAGAAGACAGTAAGGGCGGCAGGGTAGCCTAGTGGTTAGAGCGTTGGACTAGTAACCGGAAAGTTGAAAGTTCAAATCCCCGAGCTGACAAGATACAAACCTATTGCTTTAAATGAGCATATACTGTAATCAATCAATTAATCAATCAATGGATCAATAGTGAATAATACCTGTTGGTGCTGTTGGTGTGGCTGTTGATGTCTCTGTACACCACAACATACTGCAATATCTTCCCGTTCCTCTCAGACAGCGCTGGGGGATCCCACGCCAGCTGGGTGGTCGATGTGGTCAACCTAAAAACGCTAGTGTGTGTTAGTAGGTGCACGCTGCCTATTGGCTGTCGGCAATCTAGTCCTACGAGACGGGACTTCGTTTAAACCCCCCCCCCCTTCATTATTCACAGACTTAGATATAGAAGTACAATGAGTATTCTTTCTAACGGATATTGGTATCACACACACACACACACACACACACACAATAAATCAATCGATACGTAATTGTCGTAAAGAGCGCAAATATTTCTACAAGTTTGTTGATGCAAGGCCACAGCCGGACTGACCATGATGACTGAAACAGAGCAAGGACTTAAAGGCCATTTTGTACCAGAAGTTTCCAAAACTTCAGCGGACTTTCGACTGCATTAAAGACGGCAGTTACAACGACTGTGCCAAGTTCTGTAAAGTAGATAGCCATGTTTTGGCACAGAGTTGCAGCACTCACATCTACACACACACACACACACACACACACACACACACACACACACACACACACACACACGCGCAGGTACGCACCCTGTCACGGAGAGTTTTAAGGGGTACCCGCTGGGCACGTCTTCTTGCGTGCTGATCTCCTTGACATAGGCCTCTCCGGTACCGGCGCGGTTCAACGCACTCAGCCGGAACACGTAGGTGGCGCCCTTGAGCAGTCCGGTGACGGTGTGGTGGTCGACCGTCCGTTTGAATTCTCGTGAGGTGTACGCCTGGATTCAATTAAAGTGGATTTTATTAAATAATGTCTCCGGAAAATACTCAGACCCCTTGACTTTATTTCACCTTTTCACAATAAAAATCCTCAGCAATCTACACACAATACCCCATAATGACAAAGCGAAAACAGGTTTTGAGAAATTTTTGCAAGTTCATTAAAAATAAAATAAACAGAAATACCTTATTTATATAAGTATTCAGACCCTTTGCTATGAGACTAGACATTGAGCTCAGGTGCATCCTGTTTCCATTGATCCTCCTTGAGATGTTTCTACAACGTGATTGGAGTCCACCTGTGGTAAATTCAATTGATTGGACATGATTTGGAATGGCACACACCTGTCTATATAAAGGTCCCACAGTTGACAGTGCATGTCAGAGCAAAAATCAAGCCATGATGTCGAAGGAATTGTCCGTAGAGCTCCGAGACAGGATTGTGTCAAAGCACAGATCTGGGGAAGGGTACTAAAACATTTCTGCAGCATTGAAGGTCCCCAAGAACGCAGTGGGCTCCATCAATCTTAAATGGAAGAAGTTTGGAACCACCAAGCTTCTTCCTAGAGCTGGCCGTCTGGCCAAGCTGATCAATCGGGGGTGAAGGGCCTTGGTCAGGGAGGTGACCAAGAACCACATGGTCACTCTGACAGAGCTCCAGAGTTCCTCTGTGGAGATGGGAGAACCTTCCAGAAGAACAACCATCTCTGCAGAACTCCACCAATCAGGCCTTTATGGTAGAGTGGCCAGACGGAAGCCACTCCTCAGTAAAAGGCACATGACAGCCTGCTTGGAGTTTGCCAAAAGGCACCTAAAGACTCTGACCATGAGAAACACGATTCTCTGGTCTGATGAAACCAAGATTGAACTATTTAGCCTGAATGCCAAGCGTCACTTCTGGAGGAAACCTGGCATCATCCCTACGGTGAACCATGGTGGTGGCAGCATCATGCTGTGGGGATGTTTTTCAGCGACAAGGACTGGGAGACTAGTCAGGATCGAAGCAAAGATAAACGGAGCAGAGTACAGAGAGATACTTGATGAAAACCTGCTCCAGAGTACTCAGGACCTCAGACTGGGGTAAAGGTTCACCTTCCAACAGGACAACGACCCTAAGCACACAGCCAAGACAACACAGGAGTGGCTTCGGGACAAGTCTGAATGTCCTTGAGTGGCCCAGCCAGAGCCCGGATTTGAACCTGATTGAACATCTCTGGAGGGACTTGAAAATAACTGTGCAGCAACGCTCCCCCCATCCAACCTGACAGAGCTTGAGAGGATCTGCAGAGAAGAATGGGAGAAACTCCCCAAATACAGGTGTGCCAAACTTGTAGCGTCATACCCAAGAAGGCTCAAGGCTGTAATCGCAACCAAAGGTGTTTCAACAAAGTACTGAGTAAAAAGTCTGAATAATTATGTAAATGTGATATTTCAGTTTGACATTTTTTATAAATTTGCTTTTAAAAAAAATCTATGTTTTTGCTTTGTCATAATGGGTTATTGTGATGTCATTATGGGGTATTGTGGTGTCATTATGGGGTATTGTGGTGTCATTATGGGGTATTGTGATGTCATTATGGGGTATTGTGGTGTCATTATGGAGTATTGTGATGTCATTATGGGGTATTGTGATGTCATTATGGGGTATTGTGCTGTCATTATGGGGTATTGTGGTGTCATTATGGGGTATTGTGATGTCATTATGGGGTATTGTGAAGTCATTATGGGGTATTATGATGTCATTATGGGGTATTGTGGTGTCATTATGGGGTATTGTGATGTCATTATGGGGTATTGTGATGTCATTATGGGGTATTGTGCTGTCATTATGGGGTATTATGACGTCATTATGGGGTATTGTGCTGTCATTATGGGGTATTGTGATGTCATTATGGGGTATTGTGATGTCATTATGGGTTATTGTGATGTCATTATGGGGTATTGTGGTGTCATTATGGGGTATTGTGGTGTCATTATGGGGTATTGTGATGTCATTATGGGGTATTGTGAAGTCATTATGGGGTATTGTGGTGTCATTATGGGGTATTGTGAAGTCATTATGGGGTATTGTGGTGTCATTATGGGGTATTGTGGTGTCATTATGGGATATTGTGGTGTCATTATGGGGTATTGTGATGTCATTATGGGGTATTGTGGTGTCATTATGGGGTATTGTGGTGTCATTATGGGGTATTGTGATGTCATTATGGGATATTGTGGTGTCATTATGGGGTATTGTGGTGTCATTATGGGGTATTGTGGTGTCATTATGGGGTATTGTGGTGTCATTATGGGGTATTGTGGTGTCATTATGGGATATTGTGGTGTCATTATGGGGTATTGTGGTGTCATTATGGGGTATTGTGGTGTCATTATGGGGTATTGTGGTGTCATTATGGGGTATTGTGGTGTCATTATGGGGTATTGTGGTGTCATTATGGGGTATTGTGGTGTCATTATGGGGTATTGTGATGTCATTATGGGATATTGTGGTGTCATTATGGGGTATTGTGGTGTCATTATGGGGTATTGTGGTGTCATTATGGGGTATTGTGGTGTCATTATGGGGTATTGTGATGTCATTATGGGATATTGTGGTGTCATTATGGGGTATTGTGGTGTCATTATGGGGTATTGTGGTGTCATTATGGGGTATTGTGGTGTCATTATGGGGTATTGTGGTGTCATTATGGGGTATTGTGGTGTCATTATGGGGTATTGTGTGTAGATTGATGAGGGGAAAAAACAAAAATTGAAATAATTTCAGTATTAGTCTGTAACGTAACAAAATGTGGAAAAAGTCAAGGGGTCTGAATACTTTCCGAAGGCACTGTATATCAATATCATGAGCCTTTGATCTCAGAGAATAGAACTGAAAGCAGTAATTAAAGGGGAAGTTGAAACCCGAACCAACGATTACAGTTCCTCCTGGCCTATAGGCTACTTTCACAGTGAGGAAGTTGGAGCCACAAACATCAAGTTCAAAATCACGAAACTTCCCTTTTAAAAACATTTATTTCCAAAGTGGTCCTAGGACCGTATTCAGAAATCGTCTCTGTGCGCTGGTCTAGAATCAGGTCCTCCCTTATCCATGTTATCATATTCATGATGATCTAAAGGGCCTAAACTGATCCTAGATCAGCAACTCTGCAGATGCTTCATGAATACAGGAGGGTAAAAGACATCTACCGTGTCCTCTCGGAGTCTGTACTGCAGCTGGTAGCCCATCATTTCTCCAACCATGTCTTTAGGAGGCTGCCACTGGATCAGGGCGGTGTCACTGCTAGTGGTGCTGATCATCATGGTGGGGCGACCCGGGACTGGGGGGGCGGGGGGGGGGGGGGGGGGGTTGGTAAGAGAAGATATATGAGGTAAGCTTCATACATCACACAGGCCGACCCCTCATGGTATCTCACACCCCCCCCCCCCCAGTAATGGTATCTCACCCCCCCCCCCCCCAGTGGCCAGTAATGGTATCTCCCCCCCCCCCCAGTGACCAGTAACGGTATCTCACCCCCCCAGTGGCCAGTAACGTTATCTCACCCCCCCCCTAGTGGCCAGTAACGTTATCTCACCCCCCCCCCCTAGTGGCCAGTAACGTTATCTCACCCCCCCCCCCCTAGTGGCCAGTAACGGTATCTCACCCCCCTAGTGGCCAGTAACGGTATCTCACCCCCCTAGTGGCCAGTAACGGTATCTCACCCCCCTAGTGGCCAGTAACGGTATCTCACCCCCCTAGTGGCAAGTAACGGTATCTCACCCCCCTAGTGGCCAGTAACGGTATCTCACCCCCCTAGCGGCCAGTAACGGTATCTCACCCCCCTAGTGGCCAGTAACGGTATCTCACCCCCCTAGTGGCCAGTAACGGTATCTCACCCCCCTAGTGGCCAGTAACGGTATCTCACCCCCCCTAGTGGCCAGTAACGGTATCTCACCCCCCTAGTGGCAAGTAACGGTATCTCACCCCCCTAGTGGCCAGTAACGGTATCTCACCCCCCTAGTGGCCAGTAACGGTATCTCACCCCCCCCTAGTGGCCAGTAACGGTATCTCACCCCCCTAGTGCCAGTAACGGTATCTCACCCCCCTAGTGGCCAGTAACGGTATCTCACCCCCCCCTAGTGGCCAGTAACGGTATCCCCCCCTAGTGGCCAGTAACGGTATCTCACCCCCCTAGTGGCCAGTAACGGTATCCCCCCCCTAGTGGCCAGTAACGGTATCTCACCCCCCTAGTGGCCAGTAACGGTATCCCCCCTAGTGGCCAGTAACGGTATCTCACCCCCCTAGTGGCCAGTAACGGTATCTCACCTGCTCCGGTGGTGGTGATGACTTTAGCTTTGCTACGCGCCCCGTCTCCCTTGGTGGTGTAGGCTGCCACGGTAACAGAGTAGGTGGTCTCGGAGTGCAGACCAGTGATGGTGGCCTCCTGAGAGAAGCAACATATGGTCATGGGTTAGAGGTCAAGGGTTAGAGGTCAGGGGTTAGAGGTCGACCACGCAGACTGTGTGTGTGTGTGAGCGACACGTTCGCTTTACTTCATGTATCCAAAAACGCTTAGACAAGAATGCATCGACACACAAACACACACACACTTATTTGCTTAAGCTTGGCACACACACACACACACAGACACACACACACACACCTTTCTCCATCCACCTACAGTGTCTAGTTTGATGCCAATTCAGAAACATTGGAAAAAATGAATTTTCCATCACCACTGATGTCTAAAATGGAGAAAGGTTTTTTTTTTTTTAGAAGGTACTGTGTCTGTCACCATAAAGCACTTCGCCAAACACACACAAACCCAGAGAAACAAACAGAGGAACCAGAACTGAACAGGGCTCCGTGTGTCAGTGGTCATACCTGGGTCACGTTCAGTAGGGCACAACGTATCAAAACATTTATATGACCGGAACAAACCGGCAACAGAAAACACTGACACACACACAAGATGGACTGGAACAAACCGGGTACAGAAAACACTGACACACAAGGTGGACTGGAACAAACCGGAAACAGAATACAGTGACACACAAGATGGACTGGAACAAACCGGCAACAGAAAAAACTGACACACACACAAGATGGACTGGAACAAACCGGAAACAGAAAACAGTGACACACAAGATGGACTGGAACAAACAGGCAACAGAAAACACTGACACACACACAAGATGGACTGGAACAAACCGGGTACAGAAAACAGTGACACACAAGGTGGACTGGAACAAACCGGAAACAGAAAACAGTGACACACAAGATGGACTGGAACAAACCGGCAACAGAAAACACTGACACACACACAAGATGGACTGGAACAAACCGGGTACAGAAAACAGTGACACACAAGGTGGACTGGAACAAACCGGCAACAGAAAACACTGACACACACACAAGATGGACTGGAACAAACCGGGTACAGAAAACAGTGACACACAAGGTGGACTGGAACAAACAGGCAACAGAAAACAGTGACACACAAGATGGACTGGAACAAACCGGGTACAGAAAACACTGACACACACACACAAGATGGACTGGAACAAACCGGGTACAGAAAACAGTGACACACAAGGTGGACTGGAACAAACCGGAAACAGAAAACACTGACACACAAGATGGACCGGAACAAACCGGAAACAGAAAACACTGACACACAAGATGGAGCGGAACAAACCGGATCCTGAAGCTTTGGAACTGCAGCGAGCGAGCGCACACACAAAGACACACACACACACTCAGACATACACACAGACACACACATACACACACGCACTCAGATATACACACTCAGACACACACACACTCACACACACACACTCAGACACACACACACTCAGACATACACACACACTCAGACACACACACACTCAGATATACACACACTCAGATACACACTCAGACACACACACAAAGACACACACTCAGACACACATACACTGGCACACACGCACACACACACACTCAGACACACACACACATGCACGCACGCCTGTGTCTGAATGTCTTTGTCTGTGTGTGTGTGTGTCTGTGTGTGTCAGTGTGTGTGTGTGTGTGTGTCAGTGTGTGTGTGTGTGTCAGTGTGTGTGTGTGTGTGTGTTTAGCTCTATCAAGCCTGCAGTCTTCCTCTCGTATTCTCTCACTGTGATATTTGCCTTAATGCCGTTTCTCTAACTAATCAACGGTTTAATTTCCTAATCATGGAAGAACATTTAACAGTCTATATAAACCTGGAGAGTGTTTTTACAGTCGTTCTAAGTTGTCTCTCTGTGCTCCCTCATCAACTATAAAGAGAGACTGGAGGAGACCAGAGAGAGAAAATTGTGAATTTTCAGAAAACCTTTTAACTTTTATAGAAGAAAGATGCAATTACTGTAATCACACAGAATTACTTTTTTTACTGCCTGACTCAGTGATCTGGGCTGTCTGGGGAAGTCACATGGGGTTTCTGATGGCTGTTTAGGTAAAGGGTTTGCTCTACCTGCTACGCTGGGACCGACAGACATGAAGAACTGCTTCTATCTCAAGGCCATTAGACTGCCAAACGGCCATCACTAGCACATCAGAGAGGCTTCTGCCTACATGGGGACCCAATCACTGGACACTAACAAATGGATCAGGAGTCACTTTAAACAATGACACTTTAAAAATAATGCCACTTTATATAATGTCTACATATCCTACATTACTCATCTCATATGTATATACTGTACTCTATACCATCTACTGCATCTTGCCTATGCTGTTCGGCCATCGCTCATCCATATATTTATATGTACATATTCTCATTCAGCCCTTTTAGATTTGTGTGTATTAGGTAGGTAAGTGTTGTGGAATTGTTAGATGACTTGTTAGATATTACTGCACTGTCGGAACTAGCAGCACAAGCATTTCGCTACACTCGCATTAACATCTGCTAACCGTGTGTATGTGACCAATAACATTTGATTTGGTTTGATTTGGACCTAATGCTTTAAGTAACACTAAAGGATATTAGTGACACACACACCCACACACACACACACACACGTAGGCTAGGTGCCTGTGTGTGTGTGTCCGTGTGTGTGTGCTAGCGCAGTCAATATGTGTCTGTCAGTCAATATGAGAGCAACATAAGGTATGTGAGGTCAAAATACAGCGGATGAAAGGAGTGAGTTAAAGGGATGATGAGATGGATGATAAAGGAGTGAGTTAAAGGGATGATGATAGATGGATGATAAAGGAGTGAGATAAAGGGATGATGATAGATGGATGATAAAGGAGTGAGTTAAAGGGATGATAGATGGATGATAAAGGAGTGAGTTAAAGGGATGATGATAGATGGATGATAAAGGAGTGAGATAAAGGGATGATGATAGATGGATGATAAAGGAGTGAGTTAAAGGGATGATAGATGGATGATAAAGGAGTGAGTTAAAGGGATGATGATAGATGGATGATAAAGGGATGATGAGATGGATGATAAAGGAGTGAGTTAAAGGGATGATGATAGATGGATGATAAAGGAGTGAGTTTAAGGGATGATGATAGATGGATGATAAAGGAGTGAGTTAAAGGGATGATGATAGATGGATGATAAAGGAGTGAGTTAATAAAGGGATGATGATAGATGGATGATAAAGGAGTGAGATAAAGGCATGATGATAGATGGATGATAAAGGAGTGAGTTAATAAAGGGATGATGATAGATGGATGATAAAGGAGTGAGTTAAAGGGATGATGATAGATGGATGATAAAGGAGTGAGTTAATAAAGGGATGATGATAGGTGGATGATAAAGGAGTGAGATAAAGGGATGATGATAGATGGATGATAAAGGAGTGAGTTAAAGGGATGATGATAGATGGATGATAAAGTAGTGAGTTAAAGGGATGATGATAGGTGGATGATAAAGGAGTGAGATAAAGGGATGATGATAGATGGATGATAAAGGAGTGAGTTAAAGGGATGATGATAGATGGATGATAAAGGAGTGAGTTAAAGGGATGATGATAGATGGATGATAAAGGAGTGAGTTAAAGGGATGATAGATGGATGATAAAGGGATGATAAAGGAGTGAGTTAAAGGGATGATGATAGATGGATGATAAAGGAGTGCGTTTAAGGGATGATGATAGATGGATGATAAAGGAGTGAGTTTGAGGGATGATGATAGATGGATGATAAAGGAGTGAGTTAAAGGGATGATGACAGATGGATGATAATGGAGTGAGTTAAAGGGATGATGATAGATGGATGATAAAGGAGTGAGTTAAAGGGATGATGAGATGGATGATAAAGGAGTGAGTTAAAGGGATGATGATAGATGGATGATAAAGGAGTGTGACAGTATTTTTCATCTAATGGGATCTCTTTCTTTCATCAAGTCATCATCTAGGATCTCTGGAGATCAGAGTCGTCCCTCACAGGGGAGTGGACCTGGTCATCATCTAACACATTATTTTAATGTGCTGCATTATAACACCATTATGAGTGTGTGTGTGTGTGTGTGTGTGTGTGTGTGTGTGTGTGTGTGTGTGTGTGTGTGTGTGTGTGTGTGTGTGTGTGTGTTTTTAGATGTTGTTGTTGTTACATAACACACCAAGTAAATCACACAGTTAGTCCATCACCATCTTGGTCTTTCATTGGGTTATAATGGGGTTAAAGTATCAAGTGGTATATCAGCAAGCCCAAAATAGAGAAAAACACACACACACACACACACACACACACACACACTGAGCATTCCTGATGGTCTCAACGCAGCTGATGGGGAGAAAGAAAAACCTTCCCAACACAACCCAAACCAGAACCTTCCCAGCACACTGTACACACTAGAGTTACTCACATACTCTGTGGACTCCTCAATATTCCACTGATGGGAGAGAGACAGACATATGGGAGAAAGAGGGGGATGGAGAGATGAGTAACAGACAACAAAACAGAAAAAAAGATATGCCTTTTTTTCCTCTACAGACAGACAAATGTGGGTGTCAACAGTGTTATCACACATTAGAGAAAGAGAGAGGGAGACAGAGAGAGAGAATAAAGAGAGAGAGAGAGAGAGAGACAGGGGGAATTTCTTTCAAGATAATCATGAATCTGTGAGAGGAGGAAAGAAAGAGCGATAGAAAGAGAGAGATAAAGAGAGATAGATAGAGAGATGGATAGAGAGATGGATAGAGAGAGCGATAGAAAGAGAGAGAGAGATAGAGAGAGAGCAATATAAAGAGAGAGAGAGAGAGAGCGAGAGAGCGAGAGAGCGAGAGAGAGAGAGAGAGAGAGAGAGAGAAAGAAAGAGAGAGAGAGAAAGAAAGAGAGAGAGAGAAAGAGAGCGATAGAAAGAGAGAGAGAGAGAGAGAGAAAGAAAGAGAGAGAGAAAGAAAGAGAGCGATAGAAAGAGAGAGAGAGAGAGAGAGAGAGAGAGAGAGAGAGAGAAAGAAAGAAAGAGAGCGATAGAAAGAGAGAGAGAGAGAGAGAAAGAGAGAGAGACAGAAAGAGAGAGAGAGAGAAAGAGACAGAGAGAGAGAGAGAGAGAGAGAGAGAGACAGAGAGAGAGACAGAAAGAGAGAGAGAGACAGAGAGAGAGAGAGAGAGAGAGAGGGAGAGAGAGAGACAGAGAGAGAGAGAGAAAGAGAGACAGAGAGAGAGAGAGAGAGAGAGAGACAGAGAGAGAGAGAGAGAGAGAGAGAGACAGAGAGAGAGAGAGAGAGAGAGAGAGAGAGAGAGAGAGAGAGAGAGAGAGATATGGAAAGAGAATGTAGAATAAAAAGGTGTGCACCTTGACTCCTGAAGGCCTCTACTTGGAGCAGAGCGGTAACTAACACCAGTCTGGAACAGTCTCTAAACGTTGATAGGTTCAGTAGTAGATGTCCTGCCTCGTTACCCATGCTGTGTACCAAACAGAACCCTATTCTAAATGCTGCACTACTGTTGACAAGAGCCCTATATAGGGAATAGGGTGCCATTTGGGACTGCCCTAGTCTGAAGGAAATGTATCATTTTCAATAGCTGCTCACCAAGGACAACAACATTCAGAGAGCTATACAGAGAGAGACACACAGAGAGAGACATAGAGAGATAGAGACACACAGAGAAAGACACAGAGAGAGACACACAGAGAGACAGAGAGAGATAGAGAGACACACAGAGAGACATAGAGAGACACAGAGAGACATAGAGAGATAGAGAGACACAGAGAGAGACATAGAGAGATAGAAAGACACACACAGAGAGAGACATAGCAATAGAGAGACACATAGAGAGATAGAGAGATAGAGACACACAGAGAGAGACATAGAGAGACACACAGAGAGAGACAGAGAGCGAGATAGAGAGAGAGAAAGACGCAGAAAAAGAGAAACCCACACAGAGAGACACGGAGAGAGACAGAGAGCGACACACAGAGAGACGCAGAGACACAGCGAGAGACACAGAGAAAGAGAGACAAAGAGAGAGACACACACAGAGACACAGACACAAAGACAGACACAGAGAGAGACACAAAGAGAGACACACAGAGAGTGTGAGATCCACAGATCCACAAAGAATTCGAAAACAAATCCAATTTTGTTGAACTCCCATATCTACTGGGTGAAATACCACAGTGTGCCATCACAACAGCAAGATTTGTGACCTGTTGCCACGAGAAAAGGGCAACCAGTGAAGAACAAACACCATTGTAAATACAACCCATATTTATGCTTATTTATTTTGTCCTTGTGTACTTTAACTATTTGTACATTGTTACAACACTGTATATATATATATATATATAATATGACATTTGTAATGTCTTTATTGTTTTGAAACTTCTGTATGTGTAATGTTTACTGTTCATTTTTATTGTTTATTTCACTTTTGTATATTATCTACATCACTTGCTTTGGCAATGTTAACACATGTTTCCCATGCCAATAAAGCCCCTTGAAATGAATTGAATTGAGAGTGACACAGAGAAAACATTAGCCAGCCTGCATAGTAAACGTTTTTAGTAACCAATGTCTTTGCACGAATGAAAGCACTAAAAACAATTGTCAGGTTTTTTTGTCCTCAGATGGAAGTATGAAATAGTACACAGTGCCTAGTATTCAGACACCTTGTCTTTTTACGGTACAGTCTTATTCTAATATTGATTTAAAAAATATATAATACTCAATGAAAAAGTGAAAACAGGTTATAAGAAATTTTTGAAAATTTAAACAAATAAGAACCAGAAACACCTTATTTACATAAGTATTCAGACTCTTTGCTATGAGACTAGACATTGAGCTCAGGTGCATCTTGTTTCCATTGATCATCCTTGAGATGTTTCTACAACTTGATTGGAGTCCACCTGTGGTAAATTCAATTAATTGGACACACCTGGCACACACCTGTCTATATAAGGTCCCAAAGTTGACAGTGCATGTCAGAGCAAAAACCAAGCCATGAGGTCAAAGGAATTGTCCATAAAGCTCAGAGACAGGATTGTGTCGAGGCACAGATCTGGGGAAGGGTACCAAAACATTTCCGCAGCACAACCACCAAGACTCTTCCTAGAATTGGCCGCCCGGCAAAACTGAGCAATTGGGGGGAGAAGGGCCTTGGTCAGGGAGGTGACCAAAAACCAAATGGTCACTCTGACAGAGCTCCAGAGTTCCTCTGTGGAGATGGGATAACCTTCCAGAAGGACAACTCTGCAGCACTCCACCAATCAGGCCTTTATGGTAGACTGGCCAGACGGAAGCCGAGTGCAAAAGGCCTGTAAAGACTCAGAACACGAGAAACAAGATTCTCTGGTCTGATGAAACCAAGATTGACCTCTTTGGCCTCAATGCCAAGCGTCACTTCTGGAGGAAACCAGGCAACATCCCTACGGTGAAGCATGGTGGTGGCAGCATCATGCTGTGGGGATGTTTTTCAGCGACAGGGACTGGGAGACTAGTCAGGATCGAGGCAAAGAATGAATGGAGTAAAGTACAGAGAGCTCCTTGATGAAAACTTGCTCCAGAGCACTCAGGACCTCAGACTGGGGTGAAGGTTCACCTTCCAACAGGACAACGACCCTAAGCACACAGCCAAGACAACGCAGGAGTGACTTCGGGACAAGTCTGAATGTCCTTGAGTGGCCCAGCTAGAGCCCGGTCTTGAACCCGATCGAACATCTCTGGAGGGACTTGAAAATAGCTGTGCAGCAACACTCCCCATCCAACCTGACAGAACTTGAGAGGATCAGCAGAGAAGAATGGGAGAAACTCCACATTTTTTTTTATATATATATTTTTAAATGTAACCTTTATTTAACTGGCAAGTTAGTTAAGAACAAATTCTTATTTAAAAAGACGGCCTACCGGGGAACAGTGGGTTAACTGCCTTGTTCAGGGGCAGAACGACAGAGTTTTACCTCATCAGCTGTGCCAATACAGGTGTGCCATACCCAAGACGACTCGAGGCTGCCAAAGGTGTAATCGCTGCCAAAGGTGTTTCAACAAAGTACTAAGTAAAGAGTCTGAATAGTTATGTAAATATATTTAAGTTTTATATATATATATATTTTTTTATACATTTGCGAATATGTCTACGCTTATGTACAATAAACTACAGAGCAGGTGTTTTTAAAGTCTGAGACAGTGGGCCTCCTTTAAGATTATTTAAGTGATTTTATTTATTTTTATAAAACATATTGTAGCTAGAGACAGGCCTAATACTTATTCATTATTAGACAACCGAATACAGTTTGACTTTCCTTTCACGCCTCCCCTGACACTCTCTGGAACCCCCTGGGGAGGCAATAGAGTATATTCGATTGGAATATATACCATATTATACAACATTTTAAAATAAAAAAAAATTTGTATATTGGAAACTATCTTTCCATGCTGAGTAGATCCAGTGGGATGTGAAAGCCTGTTAGAAGCTGCAGGGCTTTGACGGTGCAGACCGTAAAATGCTACGCTAGCCCTGTCACCTCCCCCTGCTGCTACCACTCTACACTGCTACGCTAGCCCTGTCACCTCCCCCTGCTGCTACCACTCTACACTGCTACGCTAGCCCTGTCACCTCCCCCTGCTGCTACCACTCTACACTGCTACGCTAGCCCTGTCACCTCCCCCTGCTGCTACCACTCTACACTGCTACGCTAGCCCTGTCACCTCCCCCTGCTGCTACCACTCTACACTGCTACGCTAGCCCTGTCACCTCCCCCTGCTGCTACCACTCTACACTGCTACGCTAGCCCTGTCACCTCCCCCTGCTGCTACCACTCTACACTGCTACGCTAGCCCTGTCACCTCCCCCTGCTGCTACCACTCTACACTGCTACGCTAGCCCTGTCCCCTCCCCCTGCTACTACCACTCTACACTGCTACGCTAGCCCTGTCACCTCCCCCTGCTGCTACCACTCTACACTGCTACGCTAGCCCTGTCACCTCCCCCTGCTGCTACCACTCTACACTGCTACGCTAGCCCTGTCACCTCCCCCTGCTGCTACCACTCTACACTGCTACGCTAGCCCTGTCACCTCCCCCTGCTGCTACCACTCTACCCTGCTACGCTAGCCCTGTCACCTCCCCCTGCTGCTACCACTCTACACTGCTACGCTAGCCCTGTCACCTCCCCCTGCTGCTACCACTCTACACTGCTACGCTAGCCCTGTCACCTCCCCCTGCTGCTACCACTCTACACTGCTACGCTAGCCCTGTCACCTCCCCCTGCTGCTACCACTCTACACTGCTACGCTAGCCCTGTCACCTCCCCCTGCTGCTACCACTCTACACTGCTATGCTAGCCCTGTCACCTCCCCCTGCTGCTACCACTCTACACTGCTACGCTAGCCCTGTCACCTCCCCCTGCTGCTACCACTCTACACTGCTAAGCTAGCCCTGTCACCTCCCCCTGCTGCTACCACTCTACACTGCTACGCTAGCCCTGTCACCTCCCCCTGCTGCTACCACTCTACACTGCTACGCTAGCCCTGTCACCTCCCCCTGCTGCTACCACTCTACACTGCTACGCTAGCCCTGTCACCTCCCCCTGCTGCTACCACTCTACACTGCTACGCTAGCCCTGTCCCCTCCCCCTGCTACTACCACTCTACACTGCTACGCTAGCCCTGTCATCTCCCCCTGCTACTACCACTCTACACTGCTACGCTAGCCCTGTCACCTCCCCTGCTAATACCACTCTACACTGCTACGCTAGCCCTGTCACCTCCCCCTGCTGCTACCACTCTACACTGCTACGCTAGCCCTGTCACCTCCCCCTGCTGCTACCACTCTACACTGCTACGCTAGCCCTGTCACCTCCCCCTGCTGCTACCACTCTACACTGCTACGCTAGCCCTGTCACCTCCCCCTGCTGCTACCACTCTACACTGCTACGCTAGCCCTGTCACCTCCCCCTGCTGCTACCACTCTACACTGCTACGCTAGCCCTGTCACCTCCCCCTGCTGCTACCACTCTACACTGCTACGCTAGCCCTGTCACCTCCCCCTGCTGCTACCACTCTACACTGCTATGCTAGCCCTGTCACCTCCCCCTGTTACTACCACTCTACACTGCTACGCTAGCCCTGTCACCTCCCCTGCTAATACCACTCTACACTGCTACGCTAGCCCTGTCACCTCCCCCTGCTGCTACCACTCTACACTGCTACGCTAGCCCTGTCCCCTCCCCTGCTAATACCACTCTACACTGCTACGCTAGCCCTGTCACCTCCCCCTGCTGCTACCACTCTACCCTGCTATGCTAGCCCTGTCACCTCCCCCTGTTACTACCACTCTACACTGCTACGCTAGCCCTGTCACCTCCCCCTGCTGCTACCACTCTACACTGCTATGCTAGCCCTGTCACCTCCCCCTGTTACTACCACTCTACACTGCTACGCTAGCCCTGTCACCTCCCCTGCTAATACCACTCTACACTGCTACGCTAGCCCTGTCACCTCCCCCTGCTGCTACCACTCTACACTGCTACGCTAGCCCTGTCACCTCCCCCTGCTACTACCACTCTACACTGCTACGCTAGCCCTGTCATCTCCCCCTGCTAATACCACTCTACACTGCTACGCTAGCCCTGTCACCTCCCCTGCTAATACCACTCTACACTGCTACGCTAGCCCTGTCACCTCCCCCTGCTGCTACCACTCTACACTGCTACGCTAGCCCTGTCCCCTCCCCCTGCTACTACCACTCTACACTGCTACGCTAGCCCTGTCATCTCCCCCTGCTACTACCACTCTACACTGCTACGCTAGCCCTGTCACCTCCCCTGCTAATACCACTCTACACTGCTACGCTAGCCCTGTCACCTCCCCCTGCTGCTACCACTCTACACTGCTACGCTAGCCCTGTCCCCTCCCCCTGCTACTACCACTCTACACTGCTACGCTAGCCCTGTCATCTCCCCCTGCTACTACCACTCTACACTGCTACGCTAGCCCTGTCACCTCCCCTGCTAATACCACTCTACACTGCTACGCTAGCCCTGTCACCTCCCCCTGCTGCTACCACTCTACACTGCTACGCTAGCCCTGTCACCTCCCCCTGCTGCTACCACTCTACACTGCTACGCTAGCCCTGTCACCTCCCCCTGCTGCTACCACTCTACACTGCTACGCTAGCCCTGTCACCTCCCCCTGCTGCTACCACTCTACACTGCTACGCTAGCCCTGTCACCTCCCCCTGCTGCTACCACTCTACACTGCTACGCTAGCCCTGTCACCTCCCCCTGCTGCTACCACTCTACACTGCTATGCTAGCCCTGTCACCTCCCCCTGTTACTACCACTCTACACTGCTACGCTAGCCCTGTCACCTCCCCTGCTAATACCACTCTACACTGCTACGCTAGCCCTGTCACCTCCCCCTGCTGCTACCACTCTACACTGCTATGCTAGCCCTGTCCCCTCCCCTGCTAATACCACTCTACACTGCTACGCTAGCCCTGTCACCTCCCCCTGCTGCTACCACTCTACCCTGCTATGCTAGCCCTGTCACCTCCCCCTGTTACTACCACTCTACACTGCTACGCTAGCCCTGTCACCTCCCCCTGCTGCTACCACTCTACACTGCTATGCTAGCCCTGTCACCTCCCCCTGTTACTACCACTCTACACTGCTACGCTAGCCCTGTCACCTCCCCTGCTAATACCACTCTACACTGCTACGCTAGCCCTGTCACCTCCCCCTGCTGCTACCACTCTACACTGCTACGCTAGCCCTGTCCCCTCCCCCTGCTACTACCACTCTACACTGCTACGCTAGCCCTGTCATCTCCCCCTGCTAATACCACTCTACACTGCTACGCTAGCCCTGTCACCTCCCCTGCTAATACCACTCTACACTGCTACGCTAGCCCTGTCACCTCCCCCTGCTGCTACCACTCTACACTGCTACGCTAGCCCTGTCCCCTCCCCCTGCTACTACCACTCTACACTGCTACGCTAGCCCTGTCATCTCCCCCTGCTACTACCACTCTACACTGCTACGCTAGCCCTGTCACCTCCCCTGCTAATACCACTCTACACTGCTACGCTAGCCCTGTCACCTCCCCCTGCTGCTACCACTCTACACTGCTACGCTAGCCCTGTCCCCTCCCCCTGCTACTACCACTCTACACTGCTACGCTAGCCCTGTCATCTCCCCCTGCTACTACCACTCTACACTGCTACGCTAGCCCTGTCACCTCCCCTGCTAATACCACTCTACACTGCTACGCTAGCCCTGTCACCTCCCCCTGCTGCTACCAGAGAGAAAGAGAGAGAGCGAGCCAGAGAGAGAAAGCGAGAGAAGGCGAGTGAGACTTGTTTTGTGGAACGAACGGATAACGCTATTTTGAGTGGGGAGGAATGCAAATGTGATGACACGGCTGAGACGAGGAAGGAGAGAGGAAGGAGGGAGGAAGGAGGGAGGAAGGAGGGAGGAAGGGACGTGGAGAGAGGAAGGAGGGAGGAAGGAGAGACGAAGGAGAGAGGAAGGAGGCAGGAAGGAGGGAGGAAGAGACGTGGAGTGAGGAAGGAGGGAGGAAGAGACGTGAAGAGAGGAAGGAGGGAGGAAGAGGCGTGGAGAGAGGAAGGAGAGAGGAAGGAGGGAGGAAGAGACGTGGAGAGAGGAAAGAGGGAGAAAGGAGGGAGGAAGAGACGTGGAGAGAGGAAGGAGGGAGGAAGGAAGAGACGTGGAGAGAGGAAGGAGAGAGGAAGGAGGGAGGAAGAGACGTGGAGAGAGGAAGGAGGGAGGAAGGAGGGAGGAAGAGACGTGGAGAGAGGAAGGAGGGAGGAAGAGACGTGGAGAGAGGAAGGAGGGAGGAAGGAGGGAGGAAGAGACGTGGAGAGAGGAAGGAGGGAGGAAGGAGGGAGGAAGAGACGTGGAGAGAGGAAGGAGGGAGGAAGGAGAGAGGAAGGAGGGAGGTAGGAGGGAGGAAGAGACGTGGAGAGAGGAAGGAGGGAGGAAGGAGGGAGGAAGAGACGTGGAGAGAGGAAGGAGGGAGGAAGAGACGTGGAGAGAGGAAGGAGTGTTTTTGATTGACAGAGAGAAACAAGCTGAGATGGTGCTTCTTCTTTCTCTCCTTCCCTTGTTCATTTCCTTCATTCATCTCTCCTCCATGCTGAGGCAGGCAAGGCCACAGAGTTACTGAAGCATAGCACTGTATCTCTCACGCACACGCACGCACGCACGCACGCACGCACGCACACACACACACACACACACACACACACACACACACACACACCTGCATAGGATGCGAGTTGAGTGGAGTTGGAGTAAGAAGGGCGAGGAACGTAATTTGCACTACATGCTCTGCCAAACATTTCTCCATTTCTTCCACCGCTGTTCTTTTAATTAGGCCTGTTCTGTGGAACGTATTTAGCCCCACCAGAGATGTTGATAGGAGTCCCAACAAACAGGTCACGCAGCCTGCGTCACTGACGTCAAGACAACCAATAAAAACCTGTTCAGCAAGCGTCAGAGACGTTCTGACTACTATGCAGGTTATTGTTTTAAAAAAAAAAAATAGAGGAGTCTAAGTTTGTGCTAAAGTTGTAAAAATGTAAAAATGTCACAGAACCAGTTCCGACCAGTTCCGACTATCAGATCATCCATATACTAGAGAAATAAACGATGGGTTTTTAACACAGCAGTCTCATATCGTCAGGCTGGTTCAGTAGCCAACGACATGTTGATGAAATGTTGATAGCCTGCTTCAAAACCAAATGCTACGTAGTCACTAAAGTAGATGGGGGGGGGGGGTCGGACCCTCTCCTTATTCGGGCGGTGTTCGACGTCACCGACCTTCTAGCCATCGCTGATCCATTTTCCATTGGTTTTGTCTTGTTTACCATTACACCTGGTTCCAAGCCCATTCATTACGTGTTGTGTATTTAACCCTCTGTTTCCCCTCATGTCCTTGTCGGTGATTGTTTGTTGTATGTATTGGTGCTAGTCATGTTCTGGTCGGTTTGTTGTATGTATTGGTGCTAGTCATGTTCTGGTCGGTTTGTTGTATGTATTGGTGCTAGTCATGTTCTGGTGTGCGACGGGTTGCAGACGAGACGAGATGCACCCTCTTATTTTATTTTTTGTATATTTTGGTTTTCTGAGTTTTTCATTAAACTGCTCCGTTTTATACCAAGTTCACTCTCCTGCGCCTGACATCCCTGCCACCAACACCCATTACACCAGGTGAAAGCTATGATCCCTTATTGATTTCACGTTGTTAAATCCGCTTAAAAAAAAATATATATATATATATATTTTTTTTTTAAGTCTCCAGAGCTGGGATTTAATCCACAATCTACGGAACAGGAAGTCACTGCTGAGGACACCGTGCCCTCCACACACAATAGTAGTTTGAGTGTTGGGCCAGTAATCGAAAGGTTATTCATGTCTGAATTGAATTAACCCTATCCCAAACCTTAACCCTGGACATAACCAATCAGAATTAATGTCTGAATTTAATTAATCCTATCCCAAACCTTAACCCTGAACATAACCAATCAGAATTAATATCTGAACTTAATTAATTAATCCTATCCCAAACCTTAACCCTGAACATAACCAATCAGAATTAATATCTGAATTTAATTAATTAAACCTATCCTAAACCTTAACCCTGAACATAACCACTCAGAATTAATATCTGAATTTAATTAATTAATCCTATCCTAAACATTAATCCTGAACATAACCACTCAGAATTAATATCTGAATTTAATTAATTAATCCTATCCTAAACATTAATCCTGAACATAACCACTCAGAATTAATATCTGAATGTAATTAATTAATCCTATCCTAAACCTTAACCCTGAACATAAGCACTCAGAATTAATATCTGAATGTAATTAATTAATCCTATCCTAAACCTTAACCCTGAACATAAGCACTCAGAATTAATATCTGAATTTAATTAATTAATCCTATCCTAAACATTAATCCTGAACATAACCACTCAGAATTAATATCTGAATTTAATTAATTAAACCTATCCTAAACCTTAACCCTGAACATAAGCACTCAGAATTAATATCTGAATTTAATTAATTAATCCTATCCTAAACATTAATCCTGAACATAACCACTCAGAATTAATATCTGAATTTAATTAATTAATCCTATCCTAAACATTAATCCTGAACATAACCACTCAGAATTAATATCTGAATTGAATTAATTAATCCTATCCTAAACCTTAATCCTGAACATAACCAATCATAATACATTTCTGAACATAATTCATCCTATCCTTAACCCTGAACATAACCAATAGCCAATCAGCATTAATCCTATCCTAAACCTTAACCCTGAACATAACCAATCAGCATTCATCCTATCCTAAACCTTAACCCTGAACATAACCAATCAGCATTCATCCTATCCTAAACCTTAACCCTGAACATAACCAATCAGCATTCATCCTATCCTAAACCTTAACCCTGTATGGGTTGTCCTGGGAATGGAACCCCCTATCCTGGCAATTCAAGCACCATGCTCTACCAGCTGAGCTACAGAGGACGTGAGACTGTGATATCTTGTTGACTGCTCTAGTAATACCTTAGTATCCTAAGGTGAGTTAACATGGCTTCCTCTTCCATAATGGCATTCTCTAGCCAATGACTTCTAGTGGCTAGCAGGCAAGCAAGCAAGCAAAAAAAGAGAGAGAGAGAGAGAGAGAGAGAGACAGAGAGAGAGAGGAGAGTGAGGACAGAGAGAGAGAGAATGTATAAATGAGATGCTATACGGTCGGGGGCAACGAGGGTGTCGAGACAACGAACAAAACAAACGCGTGTTCACGCAACTTAATTCCCTGAGTACAAACCAAAGGTCCCCTCTTGTTTAAAGATATTCATGAATCTGCAAATCCTTAGGGTTACAGACTTAGGGCTGTTCGTTTTCATCTCCCTGCATTAATGCAACATGGGTAAATCGGTTTTGGTGGCAGAGAGAGAGAGAGAGAGAGAGAGAGAGAGGGTGAGAGACAGAGAGAGAGAGAGGGTGAGAGAGAGAGTGAAAGAGAGAGAGAGGTTGAGAGAGAGAGTGAGGGTGAGAGAGAGAGGGTGAAAGAGAGAGTGTGTGAGGGTGAGAGAGAAAGAGAGAGCGAGAGCGAGTGAGAGAGAATGAAGGTGAAAGAGAGAGAGCGAGAGAGAGACAGAGAGAGAGAGAGAGAGAGAGAGAGAGAGAAAGAGACAGAGAGAGAGAGAATGAGACACAGAGAGAGAATGAGGGTGAGAGAGAGAGAGACAGAGAGAGAGAGAATGAGGGTGAGAGAAAGAGAGAGTGAGGGTGAGGGTGAGAGAGAGAGTGAGGGTGAGGGTGAGAGAGTGAGAGAGAGAGAGAAAGAGAGAGAGAGAGAGAGAGAGAGAGAGTGAGGGTGAGAGAGAGAGAGAATGAGGGTGAGAGAGAGAGAGAGAGTGAGGGTGAGAGAGAGAGAGAGAGAGAGAGAGAGAGAGAGAGAGAGAGCGAGAGAGAGAGAGAATATATATATATAATGTATGACCAGGGGTAACAAGACAGTGTAGTAACATGTATTAACCCTCAGCCACAAAGGAACAGGAACAGGATTGATCCCACTAAGCCCTTCTGATGTAAAATATACATGAGATATTTAACAGCTGTTAGCATAAAACCTGGTTGCAGTACAATAATCTCTGAGGGGATACGGCTCCGAGTGCAATTGGGAGTCAAGTGGCACAGGTTAAGGAAGAGGAAGAGGAAGGGAGGGGGGGGGGACATTTAAAGAAGAAGAGGATTGTGATAAATAAATAATAAATGTAGTAGTGAACACAGACACATTTCCACATCTGTTCCCTGCTCTAGTGGAAAGGAAAGGAAAGGGTAGATGTTTGAGAATGGTAGAGAAGTAAAGAGAGAGAGAGAATGAGTGAGAGAGAGAGAGGGAGAGAGAGAGAGAGAGAGAGAGAGAGAGACAGAGAGAGAGAGCGAGAGAGGAAAGGAGGTATAGAGAGGTGGGAAATGAGAAAGAGAGAGATGAACAAAAAAAGAGAGGGATCAAGAGAACGACAGAATGAAAAAGAGAGATTGAGATAAAGAAAAGAGGAAAAACACAAGAGAGCGTTGGAGGACAGTACCTGAGCCTCAGGCAGGGCTACGTCCATGATGTTGGGCTGACCGCGTGGCTCACCGTTCTCCAGCCTGGAGAAGATGACCTGGTAGCCCCTGATTTGGCCGTGCTGCTTCCCTGGCAGGGGGGCCTTCCACGTTACCCTGATGGCTGTAGAGTTCACAGCTTCTACCTCCAGCTTCCTGGGAGGGGCACCTGGCACTGTGGTAGGGGGGGGGGGGGAAGCAAGTGTTATATATCTGAAAACAGGTAAAGAAAATGCCAAGAGGTCTGGTGATTTTGAGCACTGGAGAAGGAGAAAGAGCTGGTAGTGAACCGACAACTAGATGAGTTAGCTACCAATCGAAGATCCCAACGTTACTCATTTATACGCGTGTCTGTTTGTTCAGGAAGTGTGCTACCTGAGGTCTCTGGTCCCAAAAACAACTGGTCACTTTGGGGAACGTCATGATATAGGAGGGGCGTTGGTGCATTGACTTCACACACACACTCAATAATTATTTTAAAGGGAAAATCCACTCTTTTGGTTATTTTTTTTTTCCCAATAATCCCAAAATGTTTTGTATATCATCAGTCTTTTTAAAGTTTAAAGTTTAAAGTTTTAAAGATATTGGACTTTGAAGAAGCAAAGTGTCACTGACCACATCACCGACCACATCACCGACCACCTCACCGACCACATCACCGACCACCTCACCGACCACATCACCGACCACATCACCGACCACATCACCGACCACATCACCGACCACATCACCGACCACATCACCGACCACATCACCGACCACATCACCGACCACATCACCGACCACATCACCGAACACATCACCGACCACATCACTGAACCACATCACTGACCACATCCTCATGATGCCAAATCCACCATGTCATTCGTTTCACTACTTCACAGGAGAGGCATATACAGTGCCTTGCGAAAGTATTCGGCCCCCTTGAACTTTGCGACCTTTTGCCACATTTCAGGCTTCAAACATAAAGATATAAAACTGTATTTTTTTGTGAAGATTCAACAACAAGTGGGACACAATCATGAAGTGGAACAACATTTATTGGATATTTCAAACTTTTTTAACAAATCAAAAACTGAAAAATTGGACGTGCAAAATTATTCAGCCCCCTTAAGTTAATACTTTGTAGCGCCACCTTTTGCTGCGATTACAGCTGTAAGTCGCTTGGGGTATGTCTCTATCAGTTTTGCACATCGAGAGACTGACATTTTTTCCCATTCCTCCTTGCAAAACAGCTCGAGCTCAGTGAGGTTGGATGGAGAGCATTTGTGAACAGCAGTTTTCAGTTCTTTCCACAGATTCTCGATTGGATTCAGGTCTGGACTTTGACTTGGCCATTCTAACACCTGGATATGTTTATTTTTGAACCATTCAATTGTAGATTTTGCTTTATGTTTTGGATCATTGTCTTGTTGGAAGACAAATCTCCGTCCCAGTCTCAGGTCTTTTGCAGACTCCATCAGGTTTTCTTCCAGAATGGTCCTGTATTTGGCTCCATCCATCTTCCCATCAATTTTAACCATCTTCCCTGTCCCTGCTGAAGAAAAGCAGGCCCAAACCATGATGCTGCCACCACCATGTTTGACAGTGGGGATGGTGTGTTCAGGGTGATGAGCTGTGTTGCTTTTACGCCAAACATAACGTTTTGCATTGTTGCCAAAAAGTTAAATTTTGGTTTCATCTGACCAGAGCACCTTCTTCCACATGTTTGGTGTGTCTCCCAGGTGGCTTGTGGCAAACTTTAAACAACACTTTTTATGGATATCTTTAAGAAATGGCTTTCTTCTTGCCACTCTTCCATAAAGGCCAGATTTGTGCAATATACGACTGATTGTTGTCCTATGGACAGTGTCTCCCACCTCAGCTGTAGATCTCTGCAGTTCATCCAGAGTGATCATGGGCCTCTTGACTGCATCTCTGATCAGTCTTCTCCTTGTATGAGCTGAAAGTTTAGAGGGACGGCCAGGTCTTGGTAGATTTGCAGTGGTCTGATACTCCTTCCATTTCAATATTATCGCGTGCACAGTGCTCCTTGGGATGTTTAAAGCTTGGGAAATATTTTTGTATCCAAATCCGGCTTTAAACTTCTTCACAACAGTATATCGGACCTGCCTGGTGTGTTCCTTGTTCTTCATGATGCTCTCTGCGCTTTTAACGGACCTCTGAGACTATCACAGTGCAGGTGCATTTATACGGAGACTTGATTACACACAGGTGGATTGTATTTATCATCATTAGTCATTTAGGTCAACATTGGATCATTCAGAGATCCTCACTGAACTTCTGGAGAGAGTTTGCTGCACTGAAAGTAAAGGGGCTGAATAATTTTGCACGCCCAATTTTTCAGTTTTTGATTTGTTAAAAAAGTTTGAAATATCCAATAAATGTTGTTCCACTTCATGATTGTGTCCCACTTGTTGTTGATTCTTCACAAAAAAATACAGTTTTATATCTTTATGTTTGAAGACTGAAATGTGGCAAAAGGTCGCAAAGTTCAAGGGGGCCGAATACTTTCGCAAGGCACTGTATATATATATTTTTTTACGTGCGTTTTGGCAGAAATGCCTTCTGGAACATGTGAACTTCCATGTGCCTCAATAACAAGCTCTTATTCCTTCTGTAAATACAAATAAAAAGTTTAAATTACGAGTCTAGTTGGTTTAGCCAAGGAAAAAGACAGGAACTTACCAGCTAGCAATGATTGGCTGAGCTAATGGACGTGTTGAACGAGAGATGAGTTCGGATTGGTTTGCCAAGCTTCTTTAAAAGAAGCGTTGCCATGGAGAACTACAAAAGCAGGTGCTAAAGCTTAAGAGGGTGTGAATGATGCTGAATGGGTGTAGACAAAGGAGAGCTCTCCAGTAGATGTACCAAAACTGGGGCGGCAGGGTAGCCTAGTGGTTAGAGCGTTGGACTAGTAACCAGAAAGTTGCAAGTTCAAACCCCCGAACAGTCGTTCTGCCCCTGAACAGGCAGTTAACCACTGTTCCTAGACCGTCATTGTAAATAAGAATTTGTTCTTAACTGACTTGCCTGGTTAAATAAAGGTAAAAAAAAACATTCAAGGGACATTTTCTCAAAAGTAGGGTCACAAGTTTATCAAATTTCAAAGCAGAATGACTTTTCCATTGTTCCTCAACTGCAGTGTGTGATTATCTAGCTCTGAGTCTCTACTTTTATCCAATGTTAAAAACACCATTTCAAATATCGCTACATAAGACTGAATCCAGGTGGTAATGACGCATTTTGATGTGGCCGGTTCTAAATGTGTCTATCATTAGATTTTTCCTATATTTAAAAAAGCATTTTAGTCATTTCAAAATGTGGCATATTCCCCCCACTACTGTTGAACAGGAACAGGAACAAATCCAATATTCCTTTTTTTTTTATATTGTCCTAATATTTGCTGTACATGAGCTTGTGTCCTCAAAAGTGAATACACCTCAGCAAATGTAGAACTATTTGTTTTTACCCAAAAAGGTGAGTTCCAGACCTTTCTAGAACTATGCAGCATTACTAGTTATTGTTTATGGCAATCTCAAGAAAAACGAGTGCTTTTGGGTATGTCTATTGAGGCGTAAATCAAAATGTTGCCATAACATTCAAGAGGTTTTAAAAATGTGGCTAAATCCACAGAGGAATGCGTAAAGATGTGACTGCTGCCCATAGGATGCCTCGTTACCGCCAGCCTAGTGTGTGTGTGTGTGTGTAAAACCTCTAATTACAGCAATGAGCTGTGTAGCTGCAACTTCAAACACATTAATTATAGAGAGTTGCCTCCTAGGAACACTCCATCACGCTCCGAACAAAATAAAGAAGTGGGAAAAGAGAGGGAAGTGGGAAAAGGAGACGTGACTAAGTGTGTTGTGTTCCAGTTTCCAGGGCTCAGAGGGAGAGCCAGACGTGAACTATGCACGAGGACAGAACCACAGGACGAAGAAGACAAGAGAGAGAAGGGATGTCATAAAAAGAGTTGGCGTTGAGGGTGATGAGCCTTAACCCTGGATAGCAAGTCTGAAAGTCACTGAGGAAGGTCAACACAGAGAGAGGACCAGAAGAGAGAGATCACGAGTATAGAGAGAAGAGAGAGATCACGAGTATAGAGGGAAGAGAGAGATCACCAGTATAGAGAGAAGAGAGAGATCACCAGTATAGAGAGAAGAGAGAGATCACCAGTATAGAGAGATCCCCAGTATAGAGAGAAGAGAGAGATCACCAGTATAGAGAGAAGAGAGAGATAACCAGTACAAAGAGATCACCAGTATAGAGAGAAGAGAGAGATCACCAGTATAGAGAGAAGAGAGAGATCACCAGAGAAGAGAGAGATCACCAGTATAGAGAGATCACCAGTATAGAGAGATCACCAGTATAGAGAGAAGAGAGATCACCAGAGAAGAGAGAGATCACCAGTATAGAGAGATCACCAGTATAGAGAGATCACCAGTATAGAGAGAAGAGAGAGATCACCAGTATAGAGAGGAGAGATCACCAGAGAAGAGAGAGATCACCAGTATAGAGAGATCACCAGTATAGAGAGAAGAGAGAGATCACCAGAGAAGAGAGAGATCACCAGTATAGAGAGATCACCAGTATAGAGAGATCACCAGTATAGAGAGAAGAGAGAGATCACCAGAGAAGAGAGAGATCACCAGTATAGAGAGATCACCAGTATAGAGAGAAGAGAGAGATCACCAGAGAAGAGAGAGGTCACCAGAGAAGAGAGAGATCACCAGTATAGAGAGAAGAGAGAGATCACCAGTATAGAGAGATCACCAGTATAGAGAGATCACCAGTATAGAGAGATCACCAGTATAGAGAGATCACCAGTATAGAGTACAGGAAGAAGAGATGTAAAGCCGTACCTGTAGTAGAAACCAGAAGTGACACATAGAAACCAGAAGAGACCAGTAGAAACTTGTAAAACCAGTTAAGACCAATAGAGACCAGTAGAAACAAGTAGATACCAGAAGAGACCAGTAGAAACCAGTAGATACCAGAAGATACCAGTAGATACCAGTAGATACCAGAAGAGACCAGTAGAAACCTGTAAAAACCAGTTAAGACCAATAGAGACCAGTAGAGACCAATAGTGACCTGTAAAAAATAGCATAAATCAGTAGAGACAAGTCGAGACGGACAAACCAGTAGAAAAATAGTAGAAACCAGTAAAGACCAGCAGAAGACAGCAGAAACCAGCAGAAACCAGTAGAGGCCAGCAGAAACCAGCAGAGACCAGCAAAATCCAGTAGAGACCAGCAGAGACCAGCAGAAACTAGTAGAGACCAGCAGATACCAGTAGAGACCAGCAGAGATCAGCAGAGACCAGTAGAGACCAGCAGAGACCAGTAGAGACCAGCAGAAACCAGTAGAGACCAGCAGAAACCAGTAGAGACCAGCAGAAACCAGCAAAGACCAGCAGAAACCAGTAGAGACCAGAAACGGTTAAAGTCAAGGGACAAATAGAGAAGGGAAGATGACGGCAGGAAAGCCACAGAGACGGACGGAAGGAGGAGTCCGTCGGAGTAGAAGGGCTTCACCCAAGGGAGGACGACGGTACAACTCAGAACCAGAACCAGAACCTACCGTCCTCTTTAGTTTTGATCCTGACCGGAGCGCTCTCTGGGCCCGGGCCCACATCAGTGTGCGCTCTAACCCACACCTGGTACTCTGTCCACTTCTCCAGGCCCTCCAGTACATAACTAGAGGCGTCCGCTCCGATCCCCGACACACTGTGGCGCTCGGGGTCCTCGCTGGCGCTGCCGGTGGACTGGTAGCTGACGGTGTACGCCACGATGGCGCCGTGGCGGGACGCGGCGGGCGGAGCCACCCAACTCACCTTGAGGGAGGTGGAGCTTAGACTGGACAGGTGCACCTCCTGAGGGGGGGCGGAGGGGGCTGTAAAGGGGGGAGGAGGGAGGGAACGAGCAGGGGAGGGAGGCATCAAGCTAAAATAATAACCCAACTAAAATAACAACATAATTAATGATGGGAAGGGAGGGGCTACAGACTCTGGACTGAGAGATTGGTTCAATCAGATATATAATAACTAATTCTGTTTTTATATGTAGATATATGTAAATAAGGAGTGTATGTGTGTGGCACATTGGTGGACTGATCACTGTGCCCTCAGCTGTATTCTGTACTCTCGTCTCTATGAGTGATGTAAGAGAGTGCAGAGGTCGCAATAACGCAGGATTCTGCATGTCTCGCACAGAAAGGGAAAGATTAAAAAACGCAGAAAAAAATATATTGCTTTGTTTTGTAAATGCAGGTCTAAAATGCTTCTTATCGCAACTTCTGCTTGGCTTCAGTCACGGTTCATTCAGAATCCATCATGTAAAAAGTTGCACTTCTCCACTCCGATAAAACATCTTTGCACTCGTCTTGACCAATCGAACTCCCGCATTCACAAACAGGCATTCTATCAGCAGACCCGATCACCCATGCCTGACGTGTCCGTCCCGTGTAGTTTCTCCGATAGGAAGTTACAATGCAACATTAACTTGAAGCACAACATTAAGAAATGTAGCCAGCTACTTACTCCCTATGATAAACATTCTGATGGCCATGCATCATGTGGCTGCTAGCCAAATATAAGCTAATTTACTTAGAAAATGTGTGGCTGCTAGCCAAATAGCATTGCACTTCAGATTTCTGAAAGCTAATGCAACCCCCTGGTGTTAACACAGTGCCCCCTGGTGTGTTTAACACAGTGCCCCCTGGTGTTAACACAGTGCCCCCTAGTGTTTTAACACAGTGCCCCCTGGTATGTTAACACAGTGCCCCCTGGTGTTAACACAGTGCCCCCTGGTGTGTTAACACAGTGCCCCCTGGTGTGTTAACACAGTGCCCCCTAGTGTGTTAACACAGTGCCCCCTGGTGTGTTAACACAGTGCCCCCTAGTGTGTTAACACAGTGCCCCCTAGTGTGTTAACACAGTGCCCCCTAGTGTGTTAACACAGTGCCCCCTAGTGTGTTAACACAGTGCCCCCTAGTGTGTTAACACAGTGCCCCCTAGTGTGTTAACACAGTGCCCCCTAGTGTGTTAACACAGTGCCCCCTAGTGTGTTAACACAGTGCCCCCTAGTGTGTTAACACAGTGCCCCCTAGTGTGTTAACACTGTCAGCGTATCCCTGAGCTTGATGACAGTGGTTGGTGTTTGTCAGTCGTAGTGTCAGCTAAGAGATATACCAGGTTTCACACACCCACCGACCTCGGTAGCACTTTACATTACAGCTCGGTAATAACATGGTAATAACCCGGCAACAACGTGGTAATAACCTGGTAATAACCTGGTAACGTGGTAATAACCCGGTAACAATGTGGTAACAACCTGGTAATAACCTGGTAACGTGGTTATAACGTGGTAATAACCCGGTAACATGGTAATATCATGGTAATAACCCGGTAACGTGGTTATAACGTGGTAATAACCTGGTAACATGGTAATAACGTGGTAATAACCCGGCAGTGTGGTAATAACCCGGTAACGTGGCAATAACGTGGTAATAACCTGCTAACATGGTAATAACGTGATAATAACGTGGTAATAACCCAGTAACGTGGTAATAACATGGTAATAACCTGGTAACGTGGTTATAACGTGGTAATAACCCAGTAACATGGTAATAACATGGTAATAACCCGGTAACGTGGTAATAACATGGTAATAACCAGGTAACGGGGTTATAACGTGGTAATAACCAGGTAACGTGGTAATAACATGGTAATAACGTGGTAATAACCCGGTAACGGGGTTATAACGTGGAAATAACCCGGTAACGTGGTAATAACGTGGTAATAACCCGGTAACGTGGTTATGTGGTAATAACCCGGTAACGTGGTAATAACATGGTAATAACCCGGTAACGTGGTAATAATGTCTGTACTACCCAATGCAGGGCACGCTGGAGACGGGCGTTATTTCATAGTTGTGATGTCTTCACTATTAATTCTACAATGTAGAACATTTTAAAAATTAAGAAAATTGTGGAATGAGTAGGTGTGTCCAAACGTTTGACTGGTACTTGCTTAATTCATTTCATTAATATTATGGTGTTTCCATTCCATGAAAAACCCTCAGGGTTTCCGTTAGGATGGAACAGAACATATGGCGCTGTACAACGTGACGCTCCTAAATTCAGAGCGTTGTCAAATTGTCAGTCGGTAAATTCAGACCGTTTCACTCTCGGAGCGCACACTGGACGTTCGGGCCGAGGAGTAGGGTTGATTTGAGCGTTCTGGCCTTAAAAACGGCAGTCAAGCACCCAAGCTACTTACAGACACACACGAGACCACTCATACCATTTTACTTGCCCTAGTAAAGTTTTCGTGTTAACCAGAGCATTGGTGACTGAAACTGTGCTGGAAACAATTTAATGACGCTTTTTCCCCGACGTTTACTGACACCGGCCATATTGAGCGCTCGTAAATGAATTGTTCTGCGCTCTGGTACACTCAGACGAGAGTGCTCTGAAATATAGTAGGCTGGTAATAACACGTACATTTTTTAACAACGTTCTTTTCTGATAATAACTAGCTCATTGTGTCCGCTGTGGAGCCCAGTTTCATAATATGGCCATATTTCCCAGCTGCTTGCCATCTTTTTGGCGTAATAGCGAAAAAACCAGGACTTATTTTAGTGCATTTTTCACCCTGCCAGCTCCTATTAGTTCTATTGAGCACCGTGGCAACAACTCCCCTTCCGAACATTCTATTCCCAGCTTATTGTTCAACGTCACAATGCCTGCTTCACTATTGTTGGCAATGAGACCTGCTCACGTTGTTTTGTAGTTAAAATGTAAACAACAAATCATTATATTGGAACTCTGCAGTCTTCCCATTGTTTCCTATGGGGGAAATATAGGCATGTCTGTCTATTTCGCCAAATATCTCGCAATGTGTATATTTTGATTTTTTTCAAGTCGGGCGCCATTTTAATCACGGGAATCTCCTCTTTCTAAGTATGTAAGCCTGAGCAGCTAGCTTGGTTGTCATCAAATGCTAGCCCCAAAGTACTTTTTGCCCTTGGTACGCTGAGCTCCCCCCCATTGTTTTCCTATGGAGAGGCATGCCGGTCTATTTCGCCAAATATCTCACTATGTATATTTAGATTTTCTTCAAGTCGCGGGCACCAATTTAAATCAGGAGAATCTCTTCTTTGTAATTATGTAAGTCTGGGCAGCGAGCTCATTTATCAGAAGTTTTTATTTTTCCCTACTTTGTCATTACGCAGACATAAGCACAGTTGACACCATCGAGGTGCGGATGTTTACTTTCTACACAAGTTGTTTTTTTCCCAGTTTCGTCCGACGAACAGATTGTAGTGGTAACATAAAAAGGGATATTTTTTTTGTGCCATTTAGGCCAAATGGAATTGTAAGCATCACTCCAGTCATAACAGGCTCTGTGAATGTTCCATTCTATTCATTTGCTATTGGCTCGCGCTAGTGTTCCAGCTTAGACAACGTTCCATTCTATTAATTTGCTATGGGCTCGCGCTAGTGTTCCAGCTTAGACAACGTTCCATTCTATTAATTTGCTATGGGCTCGCGCTAGTGTTCCAGCTTAGACAACGTTCCATTCTATTCATTTGCTATGGGCTCGCGCTAGTGTTCCAGCTTAGACAACGTTCGTAAGCCGTTTTTTCAGCCTTTGGTGAATTTTGACTCGTTCTTTTGTCCAGAGTGGTAAACACTGTTGAAGTGTATATCTGTAATACATACATGCAGACACAGCATCATTCAAAGAATGGAGTTTGATACACCTGGTATTGGATAATGACTGAAAAAGAATGTCTCATAGAGATTCATACCTGAACCGCACCTTTATTTGCCAAGGAAGAGTACATGATCAGTGAATATATTCAAAGCATAGGCTACAATGTGGGGATCTCATGCGTGGTACTAACTACAGTACATGTGTATATAGGACTTGCATCCTTGGCCCAATAAAGTTATTATATTCTACTCAATCCATAGGCTTCATTAATGCCATTCACACTTGAAGTTGATTCAACAACTATGATAGCTGAGGTTCATAGATTGGTATGAATATTAGTTCAGTATTAGTTCAGAACCTAACGTTTTAGGGTCCATACACAGATCGGCTACATACTGTAGCTAGCTACACATCCATAGGCATACAGTTATTTTTATCCTCCACTACACAATAAGCAAGTAAATAGTGAGCTAACGTTAGCTATGTTACTTCAGCTGCATGACAAAGCAAGCTTACACAATTGTACATTTAATTTGCAGTAAATGCTTTAGCTAGCTAGACTCTTCACATCCACTGTTTCTCAAGATGGCAGCCTGGTTTGCTGGTTCTCAGGAATCCCTAAAACATTAAAACAACCCGAAATTACAATGTCATACTGTTCTCATGTCATAACACCAGCTAGCTAGCTGGCTAATGTTAGCTAGTCAGTTAACTTGCTAATTTGCGATTTTTATAAATTTACTTTTGACAAAAATATATGCACGATCGTTTGTCTCTAACACTAACTAACATATTCCTCTCAAATGTACATTTTTAGCTTGACTCATTATGACGTTATAACTACTTACATCTGTTTCCCCCGTAATGTTTTGTCAGCCATCTTTGTTGAAGTCTGAAGAAAGCCACCAGAGAAGGGTGGCTCGCGTCAAATTCGTCATCAGAACTACTCGATATGATTGATCATATAAAAAACATTGGGACCCAAATGCATAATAATGAGTGATCTAACGCCCCCTTGTGGTGGTCTGGAGCAATGCCGCTGAGTCCCGCGGCGGGTGTAAAAACGAAACTTTTAAAAGGAGGAACCACTGTAATTGCGTGGTAATAACGTAATAACTAGGTCATCTCCTGTAATTACCATTAGTTACCAATAGTAGTTACCGGTGTAGGCCCGTCATTGTAAAATAAGAATTTGTTCTTAACTGACTTGCCTAGTTAAATAAAGGTTAAAAAAAAATATATATAAAAAAATATATCTAAATAAGTGGTTTCCCACCAATCCCTTCCTATCATCTCAACTACACTCCTGGTCAACGAATGTCAAATCTTTTTTATTCTATAAAGAAGCTTTGTTAGCGCCTAGAGCAGCAGGATACAGCCACATGACAGGCTTATGGGGAATGGATATAACTGGAATTTAAAAAATAAAGAAATATATATATATATATATATATATATATATATATATATATATAATCATTTAACCTTTATTTAATAAGGCAAGTCAGTTAAGAACAAATTCTTATTTACAATGACGGCACTACCCCGGCCAAACCCGGACGACGCTGGGGCCACCCTTTTGGGTCTCCGCCCCCATGTTAAACGAGCTGTAATGTAAAGTGCTCCTCAAACTTTTCCAGTTCAGTGAAAACAGTATGTTTTATCTTTCCATCTCTAGCAGAAAACCTAATAAGTGACATTGACCAACTCTCCACAGTCCAGAGGCCATAGTCACAACATCTGGCTAGGGTATCACAATGAAAACAGGACACCCAAATACCAAACGCAACGACCACATGCACCTACAGTACTCAGGTTGATAACATAGCAGAAGAAACAATACAGAAGAAAGGATGGGAGAAAAGATAAGCCGGGGTCGGGGGTCGGGGGTCGGGGGGGGGGGGGGGGGGGGGGGGGGTGTTGCTGTCCTTTTAACAACTAGAGCAATGAATGTCAACAGGAAGTAGAATATTTATTTTCTTTACAAATAATCCTCAGAGCTATATGAGATGAAAAATCCCTAAATAAATAGAGCACTCTCAGGCGCCGGGCATCGGGCGCCGGGCATCAGGCGCTGGGCGGGCTGGGAAGAGGAGGCTTTCACCAGGTGGTCTTAAAACTGCCCAGAGCAGAGAGAGAGAATCTACCCCACTACAAAGACCCTGAGGACCATGGTGACAGAGAAGGGTAACACGATGAATGAAAAATGAAAACAACTTTAGCTGTGTGTGTGTGTGTGTGTGTGTGTGTGTGTGTGAGAGCGTGTCTGACAAGACAACTGTAAGATCAAAGAGGCCTAAGGAGGAGAGGAGGAGAAAAAGACTGGGGAGAGAAAGAGACAGAGAGAGAGAGACAGAGAGAGAGAGAACGAGAGGAAGAGAGAGACAGAGACAGAGAGAGAGAGACAGAGGGAGAGAGAGCGAGAGTAAAACGGAACAGAGAACCAGGAAGCGGTAGAGCTCCCTCCTCCTCTCCCTCCCCCTCCTCTCCTCCCCCTCCTCTTCTGCTCCTTCCTCCTCTCCCTCCCCTCCTCCTCTTCTCTCCTCCTCTCCCTCCTTCTCCTCTCCCTCCCCTTCTCTCCTCCTCTCCCTCCTTCTCCTCTCCCTCCCCTTCTCTCCTCCTCTCCCTCCTCCTCCACTCCTTCCCCCTCCTCTCGCTCCTCCTCCGCTCCTTCCTCCTCTACCTCCTGACTTGACTACTGATTGTCACGTCTAGACATTTCTTAACCGGTTGTTCATTGCTCTTGTTCTTAAAATCAAAGATCACAAACCACATCACATACTCATAATAAACCAAATTATATAGAAATAAATTGATTGGCTTATGCAGGGGGCACACTGAACACACAGATAAAACTGAACACACAAAGAACACACAGAGAACACTGAACACACAGATAAAACTGAACACACAGAGAAAACTGAACACACAGAGAAAACTGAACACACAGAGAACACTGAACACACAGAGAACACTGAACACACAGAGAAAACTGAACACACAGAGAAAACTGAACACACAACGAACACACAGAACACTGTACACACAGAGAACACTGAACACACAGAGAACACTGAACACACAGAGAACACTGAACACACAGAGAACACTGAACACACAGAGAACACTGAACACACAGAGAACACTGAACACACAGAGAACACTGAACACACAGAGAACACTGAACACACAGAGAACACTGAACACCTGAACACACAGAGAACACTGAACACACAGAGAACACTGAACACACAGAGAACACTGAACACACCTTAACCTTTATCCCTAGAGTACCTCAGTAATGTACTTGGCCCAAGCTGGCCACAGCCTCAATACAGTGGCTCCCTCTCTCCCACACAGGAAGGAGGGTTAGTATGGTAGAAAACCCTGAGACCAGGGAAATCAGAAGAGTGGGAGTGGTATCGTGGCTGTTTGGGACCAACTGCAGGTCAGCAAGTGAAAGAATTGAAGAGAATGAGGAAGTGGAGGACGAGCAGGAACAGGTGTTGGGATCGTAGCTGTTTAGTTTGAAACAGCTGCTGGGCAACTGACACTTGAGGTGGAGGTGATTCTCCTGGGTTAGTGGAAAATACGGAAAGGGACAAAGAGAGAGAGAGAGAGAGAGAGAGAGAGAGAGAGAGAGAGAGAGAGGGAGAGAGAGAGAGAGAGTACTCACTGGACTGGGCGGTGCGAGCCTCTATGGGCTGTGTGTAGACTCCCAGGCCGAACTCGGAGCGGGCTGCCAGGGAGAAACGGTACAGGGTGTCGGGCTTCAGACCCTCCACGGCGTATGACCCCGCAGGGTTAAAAGTCACGTGGATCTGATAAGAGGGAGATATTTTTATTAAATCATTCTAGTAAGTCTAATACACAAAGCATTAGTAATCTCCCATTAACAACAAACATGTACAAGTCTGAGTTGAAGAGTTTTAATGTCACGTTATAGGACTCGGCCCCCAATAGCGTGTTTTAATCTACTCTTTGTAGTTCGGTGTATTATAAACTGATTCTGCAGTGGTTTATTTGTAGTATTAAAAACCAATATCTGAGAAACCTCAAATAACACGCCATTGCCTCCCTGAATCGGGACAAGACCCTGCTACAGTCTGTGTATCAAAAAAAACGGAATATTAACCCAGAGCAAAAAAACACCTTTCAAAACGGTCCACATTTGTTGAGAGGTTAAATTGCTTTCTTTGCCTATTGATTGAACAGAAGAAAGGAGAAGCCACTATTATAGCTGACGGAGCTGAGAAGCACTCAGACAGAATCATTGTTGTGGCTGTCGATATGACCACTGCTTTATACACTTCTCCCACAGAGGAGAGAGGACAGGAGGAAATGCATTACATAGCTTTTACTCTGACACATAACCATTCAGAGAAATGACATGGCACAGCTCTCTCTTGGTGAGGAGAAACATGTATCTGCTGAGTAACAGAGGAGCCTGCAAAACAGTAAAGAGTGTGCGAGTGGAGAGAGACAGATTGGGAGACGAGAGAGACGGAGGAGGACGACATGATCCAGGCTCTTGTCTTTCCTACCTTGTTGTCAGAGTTAGCCTCCCAGTACTGTAGCTCGTACTTAGTGATGGTGTCCTGGACAGGCCACAGCCAGGTCAACATGATACGAGTATCCAACTCTGCTTCTGCCTCGAAGCTGGATGGTTGGGCAGGAACTGGGGGGACAGGAGTGAGTGTTAGGACACAGGGACAGAGTAGGACAGGTGAGTATTTGGACACAGGGACAGAGTAGGACAGGTACGTGTTTGGACACAGGGACAGAGTAGGACAGGTATGTGTTTGGACACAGGGACAGAGTAGGGCAGGTGAGTGTTTGGACACAGGGACAGAGTAGGGCAGGTGAGTGTTAGGACACAGGGACAGAGTAGGACAGGTAGGACTCCCCACACTAAGATACACTCCCCACAGTAAGATACACTCCCCACAGTAAGATACACTCCCCACAGTAAGATACACTCCCCACAGTAAGATACACTCCCCACAGTAAGATACACTCCCCACAGTAAGATACACTCCCCACAGTAAGATACACTCCCCACAGTAAGATACACTCCCCACAGTAAGATACACACCCCACAGTAAGATACACTCCCTCTCTCACCTCCCTGCTGAGTCTTGACCTGCAGTACATCTGAGGGGGGTCCGTCCCCTACAGAGGTGAACCCCAGCACCCTGAGGCTGTAGGTGATATCAGTGGTCAGCCCTGAGATGGTGGTCAGTCTGCTGTCGTCTGTGTTGTGTTTCTGCCAGCCACTCAGAGGGTCGTTCATGTCTGAACTGTAGTACACGCGGTACCTGGCAGACAGTTACAAATCAATCATTACATTCAACATTTGACAAACCAAAAGTGGAAAGAACCTGTACCTATATGTGACATGATAAGACAAGATAGCACGTTATTAAATAGTGTCAGTATTTCTTAATTATTTGTATATTTGTTTGATTGTTTTATTTATTTTTTAGTTAGAAAATAACAATCATACCTTATCCTGTATACAGTACCTTCAGAAAGTATTCACACCCCTTGACTTTTTCCACATTTTGTTGTGTTACAGCCTGAATTTAAAATGGATTAAATGTAGATTTTGTGTCACTGGCCTACACACAATACCCCATCATGACATCACAATACCCCATCATGACATCACAATACTCCATCATGACATCACAATACCCCATCATGACATCACAATACCCCATCATGACATCACAATACCCCATCATGACATCCCAATACCCCATCATGACATCCCAATACCCCATCATGACATCACAATACCCCATCATGACATCACAATACCCCATCATGACATCACAATACCCCATCATGACATCACAATATCCCAACATACTGTAAGGTCACTCCGTCGAGCAGTGAATTTCAAACACAGATTCAAACCACAAAGACCAGGGAGGTTTTACAATTATGTTTTTAGAAATTAATAAAAAATTAAGCTGAAATGTCTTGAGTCAAAATGTGCTTAACAAGTCACATAATAAGTTGCATGGACTCACTGTGTGTGTAATAATAGTGTTTAACATGATTGTTGAATGACTACTCATCTCTGGACCCCACACATACTGTAAGGTCCCTCATCTCTGTACCCCACACATACTGTAAGGTCCCTCATCTCTGTACCCCACACATACTGTAAGGTCCCTCATCTCTGTACCCCACACATACTGTAAGGTCCCTCATCTCTGTACCCCACACATACTGTAAGGTCCCTCATCTCTGTACCCCACACATACTGTAAGGTCCCTCATCTCTGGACCCCACACATACTGTAAGGTCCCTCATCTCTGTACCCCACACATACTGTAAGGTCCCTCATCTCTGTACCCCACACATACTGTAAGGTCCCTCATCTCTGTACCCCACACATACTGTAAGGTCCCTCATCTCTGTACCCCACACATACAATTATCTGTAAGGTCCCTCATCTCTGTACCCCACACATACTGTAAGGTCCCTCATCTCTGTACCCCACACATACAATTATCTGTAAGGTCCCTCATCTCTGTACCCAACACATACTGTAAGGTCCCTCATCTCTGTACCCCACACATACAATTATCTGTAAGGTCCCTCATCTCTGTACCCCACACATACTGTAAGGTCCCTCATCTCTGTACCCCACACATACAATTATCTGTAAGGTCCCTCATCTCTGTACCCCACACATACAATTATCTGTAAGGTCCCTCATCTCTGTACCCCACACATACAATTATCTGTAAGGTCCTTCATCTCTGTACCCCACACATACAATTATCTGTAAGGTCCTTCATCTCTGTACCCCACACATACAATTATCTGTAAGGTCCTTCATCTCTGTACCCCACACATACAATTATCTGTAAGGTCCCTCATCTCTGTACCCCACACATACAATTATCTGTAAGGTCCCTCATCTCTGTACCCCAACACATACTGTAAGGTCCCTCATCTCTGTACCCCACACATACAATTATCTGTAAGGTCCCTCATCTCTGTACCCCAACACATACTGTAAGGTCCCTCATCTCTGTACCCCACACATACAATTATCTGTAAGGTCCCTCATCTCTGTACCCCAACACATACTGTAAGGTCCCTCATCTCTGTACCCCACACATACAATTATCTGTAAGGTCCCTCATCTCTGTACCCCACACATACTGTAAGGTCCCTCATCTCTGTACCCCACACATACTGTAAGGTCCCTCATCTCTGTACCCCACACATACTGTAAGGTCCCTCATCTCTGTACCCCACACATACTGTAAGGTCCCTCATCTCTGTACCCCACACATACAATTATCTGTAAGGTCCCTCATCTCTGTACCCCAACACATACTGTAAGGTCCCTCATCTCTGTACCCCAACACATACTGTAAGGTCCCTCATCTCTGTACCCCACACATACAATTATCTGTAAGGTCCCTCATCTCTGTACCCCAACACATACTGTAAGGTCCCTCATCTCTGTACCCCACACATACAATTATCTGTAAGGTCCCTCATCTCTGTACCCCACACATACAATTATCTGTAAGGTCCCTCATCTCTGGACCCCACACATACTGTAAGGTCCCTCATCTCTGTACCCCACACATACTGTAAGGTCCCTCATCTCTGTACCCCACACATACAATTATCTGTAAGGTCCCTCATCTCTGTATCCCACACATACTGTAAGGTCCCTCATCTCTGGACCCCACACATACTGTAAGGTCCCTCATCTCTGTACCCCACACATACAATTATCTGTAAGGTCCCTCATCTCTGTACCCCACACATACTGTAAGGTCCCTCATCTCTGTACCCCACACATACTGTAAGGTCCCTCATCTCTGTACTCCACACATACTGTAAGGTCCCTCATCTCTGTACCCCACACATACTGTAAGGTCCCTCATCTCTGTACCCCACACATACAATTATCTGTAAGGTCCCTCATCTCTGTATCCCACACATACTGTAAGGTCCCTCATCTCTGGACCCCACACATACTGTAAGGTCCCTCATCTCTGTACCCCACACATACAATTATCTGTAAGGTCCCTCATCTCTGTACCCCACACATACAGTAAGGTCCCTCATCTCTGTACCCCACACATACTGTAAGGTCCCTCATCTCTGTACCCCACACATACAATTATCTGTAAGGTCCCTCATCTCTGTACCCCACACATACAATTATCTGTAAGGTCCCTCATCTCTGTACCCCACACATACAATTATCTGTAAGGTCCCTCATCTCTGTACCCCACACATACTGTAAGGTCCCTCATCTCTGGACCCCACACATACTGTAAGGTCCCTCATCTCTGTACCCCACACATACAATTATCTGTAAGGTCCCTCATCTCTGTACCCCACACATACAATTATCTGTAAGGTCCCTCATCTCTGTACCCCACACATACTGTAAGGTCCCTCATCTCTGTACCCCACACATACTGTAAGCTCAGTCGGGAAGTGAATTTCAAACACAGATTCAAACCACAAAGACCAGGGAGGTTTTCCAATGCTTCGCAAATGGCACCAATTGGCAGATGGGTAAAAAAACAAAAAAAAACAGACATTGAATATCCCTCTGAGCAAGCTTGTTCAGAATATAAAATATTCTAAAACATACATCCTGTTTGCAACAAGGCACTAAAGTAATACTGCAAAAAATGTGGCAAAGCAATTAACTTTTTGTCCTGAATACAAAGTGTTGTATTGGATTTACCCCAAAACATAACACATTACTGAGTACCACTCTTCATATTTTCAAGCATAGTGGTGGCTGCATCATGTTAAGGGTATGCTTGTCATCAGCAAGGACTAGTGAGTTTTTAAGGATAAAAAAATTAACTGAATTGAGCTAAGCACAGGCACCTGATTCAGTCTGCTTTCCACCAGACTCTGGGAGATTAATTCACCTTTCAGCAGGACAATAACCTAAAACACAAGGCCAAATCTACACTGGAGTTGCTTACGAAGAAGACAGACATGTTCCTGAGTGGCCGAGTTACAGTTTTGACTGAAATCTAATTGAAAATCTATGGCAACAACCTGAAAATGGTTGTCTAGCAATGATCAACAACCAATTTGACAAAGCTTGAAGAATTTTGAATAGAATAATGGGCTAATGTTGTACAATTGAGGTGTGCAAAGCTCTCAGAGAATTACCCAGAAAGACTCAGCTGTAATCACTGCCAGAGGTGATTCTAACATCTACACTTATTGGAAATTAGATTTGTATTTCATTTTCAATACATTTGCAAAACATTTCTAAAAACTTGGGTTAAAAGCAACAACAACATCAATTGAATCCATTTTGAATTCAGGCTGTAACACAACACAATGTGGAATAGGTCAAGGGGTGTGAATACTTTCTGAAGACACCGTCTGTATGACATTTTGCTTATAAATGACTTGTGAAACATCTATCATTAAGCCTTCGTAAGACATAGGCTGTGTCCTAAATGGCACATTTGACTCAAAAAGTAGGTCACGATATAGGGATTAGGGTGTCATTTGGGACACAGTCATATTCACATGCTATGAAGTGTCTAGGAATGCTTCATTGAGCCTACATAAGACATATTCACGTTCATTTTACCCTCTGATCTGTCCGTTAGGTTCCTCGGGCGGTTCCCATTGGACCAGCATGGTGGAAGCGGACAGCATGCGGACCTGGACAGCCAGAGGGGGTGAAGAGGGAGCCTGCTCCCCCGTACGGGTCTCTACCGGGTCAGAGGGCGGCCCGCGCCCAATGTTGTTCACCGCCATCACACGGAACTCGTATTCCGAGTAGGGGCTGAGCCCGCCGATGCTGTACCGAGTGGTAGCTACTCCGTCCACCTACGATATCATCATATGGTTATTTAGCAGACACTTATATCCCAAAGATACTTACAGAACAATATCGGCGGTTCAACCCTTTCGAACCATGGTTAGAGTTGCAAAACTCCAGTAATTGTCCCAACATTCCCATGTTTTCCAGAAATCCCGGTTAGTTAGTTTCCCAGAATCAAGAGGGAAAAGCGAGACATCTGGAATTCTCCAACCAGGATTTCAGAAAAAAAACCTGGGAATTTGGGGAAAGTGACCCGGGATGTTGCAACGCTAAGCATGTTGTAACCCAGCGAGCCGTTACAACACACCTCCTGGAAGCCTGCGTCGGTGGCTTTAGCCCGGTACTGGATCATGAAGAAGGACACAGGTTCAGGGTTCCCAGAGTCCCAGATTAGGGTCACACTGGTGGCAGTGGTCTCAGTCACTATGAGAGAGGTGGGGGGCTTGGGGAGGGCTGGAGGAGGAGAGATGGAGAAACAGAGAGAGAGAGAGCGAGAGAGAGAGAGAGAGAGAGAGAGAGAGAGAGAGAGAGAGCGGATGAGATGTTTGTTATATGAAATGAAATCAAGGCGATCTTTCAGTACTGGATAGATGTGTTCTAAGATGACAGATGACTGAATATGCTGACTGACCCTATAACTCGAAAAGGGAACATATATATTAAGACTGTTTCATGGACTATTAATTCAAGTAATGGATATGCTTTATTCACCTCCAAATCTCCTCAGTCCGCCATATTAAAACTATCGCAACACACTCAGACATTATTGAAGATCCCAGAGGTTTACAGAGCAAGTGGACAATCACATTTAAAGATGATGACAAACACCAACCAAGAAAATGAAAGAAAGAGAGTCAGTCTGTTGAGTCAGGAGTTCCTGACTATATACAAGACACTGATATTCTACTTCCTGACAAGACACTGATATTCTACTTCCTGACTATATACATGACACTGATATTCTACTTCCTGACTATATACATGACACTGATATTCTACTTCCTGACTATATAAAACACACTGATATTCTACTTCCTGACTATATAGATGACAGTGATATTCTACTTCCTGACTATATAAAACACACTGATATTCTACTTCCTGACTATATAAAAACACACTGATATTCTACTTCCTGACTATATAGATGACAGTGATATTCTACTTCCTGGCTATATACAAGACACTGATATTCTACTTCCTGGCTATATACATGACACTGATATTCTACTCCCTACTATATACAAGACACTGATATTCTACTTCCTGGCTATATACATGACACTGATATTCTACTCCCTACTATATACAAGACACTGATATTCTACATCCTGACTATATACAAGACACTGATATTCTACTTCCTGACAAGACACTGATATTCTACTTCCTGACTATAAACATGACACTGATATTCTACTATTCATTATATAATATCCTATGGGTCCTGGCAGGGATGGTCACATCACACATGAAGACCAAGGTTTCCGTTCTGAAAATGTGTCACTGGACATTTGACAGACAGCATTTTAATTTGACCGAACATTTGACAAACGTACCAGACCCCGTTATACATTGGGTGCGTAACCTGATGAACTCAATCACTGTTTGCAAAAAAAAAAAAGAACAAACAGTGATTGATGGTTCAAGGCATGGCAGAGTGCTATGTCAGATACCTTTCTTCTGTATTCTAAACATCCTGCAGGGCGTCTACTTATTCACTGACAGTCTCAACTCAACAATCACCTATTTACGCAATTCTACTACACTTTAAAACGACTGGAGACCTTAGTAGAATATTTTTTTTGGAATAGGTCAAATGACAGGGTAGCCTACTCTGCTGATACGGACAAACAGATCAATTAAAAGACAACATTGTCCATATAACAGATCGAGGAAATGGGGTGACACGAAAAACAATATGAAGTCCATCTAAACCGGAGGAGGAAATGATTGTCCAAAAATAAACTTTTAAGTAGCGCAGCAAAGAAGAAGAGTGACTACGAGCAGTACTGAGTCACCGGGGATACGGTCGATGCTCTCCGCTGCTGCCATTAAGACAGGCTACAGGCCCTACTGTTGTTCACTCAAATAACTAAAATACAGTATTTTCATTGTCTTCTCTTTAAAGCAATAGCCATTTGATGTCCAAACATCCTGCAGGGCGTCTACTTTTCACTGACAGTCTCAACTCAACAATCAACTATTTGCAGAACACGCTGTTTAACTCTGGGGGGGGGGGGACACATTGCCTTTCCTTCCAACTGTAGGGGGGGGCTGCCTTTCCTTCCAACTGTAGGCAACGTGATTTAAATGACTCTCTGTGGCACAAATGATGCTATAGTAGCCTATGTTGAATGATTTGAGTTATTTCTGTATAGACAGGAGTAGGCTAATTAGGCTACATCATTTGGGCAATTGAATTACATTTCCTTAGAGAAAGGTTAGCTTCCCCTATAGCCTTATGGACCCGCTGCCTATGAGCCTGTGTCAATTTACTATCCCCAATAGTAGAAAAGGTTATCTATTCTATTGGTCAGTTTGTCCAGATAGAAATAGCCCAAATAGACTCTAGGATAGAAGTGGGATGATAGGCCCGTATAGACTCTAGGATAGCTGTGGGATGATAGGCCCAAATAGACTCTAGGATAGCTGTGGGATGATAGGCCCAAATAGACTCTAGGATAGCTGTGGGATGATAGACTCTAGGATAGCTGTGGGATGATAGACTCTAGGATAGCTGTGGGATGATAGGCCCAAATAGACTCTAGGATAGCTGTGGGATGATAGACTCTAGGATAGCTGTGGGATGATAGATCCCACATTCCTCCAACCAGTAGAACTGGGCTAAATACAAATAAAATATTTAAAAAAAATAACATATATTTAAAAAAAATATATATTAAAAAAATAATCCATCTTTTTTTTCTCTCATGGAATATTGGCCGGTGTCAATTTAATTTAGTGCCCCCCCCCTTTTTAACGGCCAAAAGCCGGCTATTACCAGCTAACGGAAACCCTGACAGACACACCCACGGCCCAGTCCAGACATATGTTCCGAGCAGACACACAGACGCGTGTGTATGTGCGTGCGCGTGTATGCGTGTGTGTGTGCGCGCGTGTATGCGTGTGTGTGTGTGCGTGCGTGTGTGTGTGCGTGCGTGTATGCGTGTGTGTATGCGTGCGTGTGTGTATGCATGTATGCGTGTGTGTGTGTATGCGTGTGTGTGTGCATGCGTGTGTGTATGCGTGTGTGTATGCGTGTGTGTATGCGTGTGTGTGCGTGTGTGTGTGTGTATGCGTGTGTGTGTGTGTATGCGTGTGTGTGTGTGTATATGCGTGCGTGTGTGTGTGTATGCGTGTGTGTGTGTGTGTGTGTATGCGTGTGTGTGTGTGTGTGTGTGTGTGTATGCATGTGTGTGCGTGTGTGTGTGTGTGTGTGCATGTGTGTGCGTGTGTGTGTGTGTGCCCACACGTTTGTGCACAACTTCATGGGGTAAACTAAGTTAATCCAAATCTAAAAGTGAGTCAAACATTTCCAATTACTTTTAGTTGGTGAGGCGGTATTGCAGGCAGTTGATGGCATGCGCGTTGATGAGTGTGTGTGTGAGTGTGTGAACCCAGATAGCCCTGATAGCCAGTTGATGGCGTACGCGTTGATGAGTGTGTGTGTGTGTGTGTGTGTGTGTGAGTGTGTGAACCCAAATAGCCCTGATAGCCAGTTGATCAGATCGCAGGTGAATCAAACACGCTGAAGTAACATTAACGTTGTGGTGGAAACACAAGACATCTGTTTGATCAGACTCCATAACAATCTGCCATAATGAGTCACACTGCTTGGGTTCGTCACCAACCACACTTCCCAGTCATCACAGCTTTGTAGGTACATGAGAGAACGCAGTGGTTCCGTCCCAAAAAATGGACACTATTCCCTATTTAGTGCACTATTTTTTTTTTTTACCCTGGGCCTATACCGTCTCTGATCAAAAGTAGAACACTATGTTGGGATTATGGTGCGATTTGGGGATACAGCCTTTGTCATCACAGCTTGTCGTGTACGTGACAACACACAGTCCGTTCCAGAGCAGATGACTCATCATGAGATCCTTACAGTCTGGGTGACCAAAACGGCATCATCATTCCTTATATTAGTGCACTACTATCAGGGCACAAAGAGATGAGAGGATACATTTGGGACTCAAGACACGGTGTCCTCCACTGACCTAGCCAGCGTGTTGTCTTGATTCTAACACACACGTACGCTCGCACGCACGCGCGCGCACACACACACACACACACACACACACACACAAAATCAACTGCCTGAAATACGGCCAGACTAACTGAAATACGGCCCGACTAACTGAAATACGGCCCCGACTAACTGAAATACGGCCGGACTAACTGAAATACGGCCAGACTAACTGAAATACTGAAATATGTCCAGACTAACTGAAATACGGCCCGACTAACTGAAATACTGCCTGACTAACTGAAATACTGAAATACGGCCTGACTAACTGAAATACTGAAATACGGCCTGACTAACTGAAATACTGAAATACGGCCTGACTAACTGAAATACTGAAATACGGCCTGACTAACTGAAATACTGAAATACGGCCTGACTAACTGAAATACTGAAATACGGCCTGACTAACTGAAATACTGAAATACGGCCTGACTAACTGAAATACGGCCAGACTAACTGAAATACTGAAATACGGCCCGACTAACTGAAATACTGAAATACGGCCTGACTAACTGAAATACTGAAATACGGCCTGACTAACTGAAATACGGCCAGACTAACTGAAATACTGAAATACGGCCCGACTAACTGAAATACTGAAATACGGCCAGACTAACTGAAATACTGAAATACGGCCAGACTCACTGAAATACGGCCCGACTAACTAAAATACGGCCCGACTAACTGAAATACTGAAATACGGCCAGACTCACTGAAATACGGCCTGACTAACTAAAATACGGCCCGACTAACTGAAATACGGCCAGACTAACTGAAATACTGAAATACGGCCAGACTAACTGAAATACGGCCAGACTAACTGAAATACGGCCAGACTAACTGAAATACGGCCAGACTCACTGAAATACGGCCTGACTAACTAAAATACGGCCCGACTAACTGAAATACTGAAAAACGGCCTGACTAACTGAAATACTGAAATACGGCCAGACTAACTGAAATACTGAAATACGGCCTGACTAACTGAAATACTGAAATACGGCCTGACTAACTGAAATACGGCCGGACTAACTGAAATACTGAAATACGGCCCGACTAACTGAAATACTGAAATACGGCCTGACTAACTGAAATACTGAAATACGGCCTGACTAACTGAAATACGGCCAGACTAACTGAAATACTGAAATACGGCCAGACTAACTGAAATACTGAAATACGGCCAGACTAACTGAAATACTGAAATACGGCCAGACTAACTGAAATACGGCCAGACTCACTGAAATACGGCCCGACTAACTAAAATACGGCCCGACTAACTGAAATACTGAAATACGGCCAGACTCACTGAAATACGGCCTGACTAACTAAAATACGGCTCGACTAACTGAAATACGGCCAGACTAACTGAAATACTGAAATACGGCAAGACTAACTGAAATACGGCCAGACTAACTGAAATACGTCCAGACTAACTGAAATACTGAAATACGGCAAGACTAACTGAAATACGGCCAGACTAACTGAAATACGGCCAGACTAACTGAAATACTGAAATACGGCCAGACTCACTGAAATACGGCCTGACTAACTAAAATACGGCCCGACTAACTGAAATACGGCCAGACTAACTGAAATACTGAAATACGGCCAGACTAACTGAAATACGGCCAGACTAACTGAAATACGGCCAGACTAACTGAAATACTGAAATACGGCCAGACTCACTGAAATACTGAAATATGGCCCGACTAACTGAAATACGGCCAGACTAACTGAAATACTGAAATATGTCCAGACTAACTGAAATACGGCCCGACTAACTGAAATACTGCCTGACTAACTGAAATACTGAAATACGGCCTGACTAACTGAAATACTGAAATACGGCCTGACTAACTGAAATACTGAAATACGGCCCGACTAACTGAAATACGGCCAGACTAACTGAAATACTGAAATATGTCCAGACTAACTGAAATACGGCCCGACTAACTGAAATACTGCGTGACTAACTGAAATACTGAAATACGGCCTGACTAACTGAAATACTGAAATACGGCCTGACTAACTGAAATACTGAAATACGGCCTGACTAACTGAAATACGGCCAGACTAACTGAAATACTGAAATACGGCCCGACTAACTGAAATACTGAAATACGGCCTGACTAACTGAAATACTGAAATACGGCCTGACTAACTGAAATACTGAAATACGGCCTGACTAACTGAAATACTGAAATACGGCCAGACTCACTGAAATACGGCCCGACTAACTAAAATACGGCCCGACTAACTGAAATACTGAAATACGGCCCGACTAACTAAAATACGGCCCGACTAACTGAAATACGGCCCGACTAACTGAAATACTGAAATACGGCCCGACTAACTAAAATACGGCCCGACTAACTGAAATACGGCCAGACTAACTGAAATACGGCCAGACTAACTGAAATACGGCCAGACTAACTGAAATACTGAAATACGGCCAGACTCACTGAAATACGGCCCGACTAACTGAAATACTGAAATACGGCCAGACTAACTGAAATACGGCCAGACTAACTGAAATACGGCCAGACTCACTGAAATACGGCCAGACTCACTGAAATACGGCCAGACTCACTGAAATACGGCCAGACTCACTGAAATACGGCCAGACTCACTGAAATACGGCCCGACTCACTGAAATACGGCCCGACTCACTGAAATACGGCCCGACTCACTGAAATACGGCCCGACTAACTGAAATACGGCCTGACTAACTGAAATACGGCCTGACTAACTGAAATACGGCCTGACTAACTGAAATACTGAAATACGGCCCGACTAACTGAAATACGGCCCGACTAACTGAAATACGGCCCGACTAACTGAAATACGGCCAGACTCACTGAAATACGGCCAGACTCACTGAAATACGGCCCGACTCACTGAAATACGGCCCGACTAACTGAAATACGGCCCGACTAACTGAAATACGGCCCGACTAACTGAAATACGGCCTGACTAACTGAAATACGGCCTGACTAACTGAAATACGGCCTGACTAACTGAAATACTGAAATACGGCCCGACTAACTGAAATACGGCCCGACCAACTGAAATACGGCCCGACCAACTGAAATACGGCCCGACCAACTGAAATACAGACCGACCGACTGAAATACGGCCTGACTGACTGAAATACAGCCAGACTAACTGAAATACGGCCAGACTAACTGAAATACGGCCAGACTAACTGAAATACGGCCAGACTAACTGAAATACGGCCAGACTAACTGAAATACGGCCAGACTGACTGAAATATGGCCAGACTGACTGAAATACGGCCAGACTAACTGAAATACGGCCTGAGTAACGGCCGAATAACTGAAATACGGCCCGACTAACTGAAATACGTATTTTAAGCCAAAAGAGAGTGAAAGACACACACACACACAAACAAACCGCGTGACCTTTGAACCCTCACCTTTGACGGAGACCTGAGCGGTAGCCTCGATCTGGCCCAGTGATGATATGGCCACGCAGCTGTAGTTGGCGGACTCCTTGATGTTGGTCACCTCCAGAACATTCCGACCGACGGGCATCTCATCCTCCTAAATAAGAAGAATCATAAAGGTCCATTATCTAGCTTTTGTGTATGATCTGACATATATTTGAGATAGAAATGCGAGTAATAGATCTTTAGCATTAGCATTGAAAGCAAGTCTGAAAAAGCGGTAAATACGTTCTATGTGCTATATTTCTACGCTTTCCCTCCTTTAAACTTAATTCAACACAACTCATACATACGCTCAAGGTGCTGTAGTCATAAAGATTGAATAAAACAGATTTTTAAAAGAAGCTAAACGGTAAGTAACAGTGAAAGTAAAGACCTTGGTGAGTTCGATTTCTCCCATGATCCACTTGACATAGGGCATGGGAGATCCCACAGCAACACACGTCAAGTTCACACTGCCCCCAGGCATCACCTCATGGTTGGTGGGTGGGATAGAGAACCGTGGAGGGACACGACGTACTGAGGAGAGAGGAGAGGAGAGGAGGAGAGAGGAGAACGTTAAGAGGGGATCATAAGAGGTGGATGTGATACAAGTGTCCAGAGGAGAGGAGAGGAGAGGAGAGGAGAGGAGAAGGAGAGGAGGAGGAGTGAGTGGGGTGTCAGGGAGAGTTCTGTGTTGAGAGGAGAGGAGAGGAGGAGGAGAGGAGGAGGAGTGAGTGGGGTGTCAGGGAGAGTTCTGTGTTGAGAGGAGAGGACAGGAGAGGAGGGGTGAGTGGGGTGTCAGGGAGAGTTCTGTGTTGAGAGGAGAGGACAGGAGAGGAGGGGTGAGTGGGGTGTCAGGGAGAGTTCTGCGTTGAGAGGAGAGGAGAGGAGGGGTGAGTGGGGTGTCAGGGAGAGTTCTGTGTTGAGAGGAGAGGAGGAGGAGGGGTGAGTGGGGTGTCAGGGAGAGTTCTGTGTTGAGAGGAGAGGAGGAGGAGGGGTGAGTGGGGTGTCAGGGAGAGTTCTGTGTTGAGAGGAGTAGAGGAGGAGGAGTGAGTGAGGGGTCAGGGAGAGTTCTGTGTTGAGACGAGAGGAGGAGGAGGGGTGAGTGGGGTGTCAGGGAGAGTTCTGTGTTGAGAGGAGAGGAGGGGTGAGTGGGGTGTCAGGGAGAGTTCTGTGTTGAGAGGAGTAGAGGAGGAGGAGTGAGTGAGGGGTCAGGGAGAGTTCTGTGTTGAGACGAGAGGAGGAGGAGGGGTGAGTGGGGTGTCAGGGAGAGTTCTGTGTGGAATAAACCGTGACATCACCACACTTGAAAAGAGCAGCAGGAATTGCAGTTAAGAGATGAGAGTATTTTCATAAAGGTAATCTGAAATAAAACATCTCAGTCTCACCCCCCCCCCCCTTCCCCCAGTAATAAATGAAGATAATCTGAAATAAGACATCTCAGTCTCACCCCCCCCCCTTCCCCCAGTAATAAATGAAGATAATCTGAAATAAGACATCTCAGTCTCACCCCCCCCCTTCCCCCAGTAATAAATGAAGATAATCTGAAATAAGACATCTCAGTCTCACCCCCCCCCCTTCCCCCAGTAATAAATGAAGATAATCTGAAATAAGACATCTCAGTCTCACCCCCCCCC
>NC_143029.1:86840000-86850000 GCF_057628025.1 Oncorhynchus mykiss | reverse complement strand
TATACCAGTTATAATATATAACTAACTATAACTAACTAACTATACCAGTTATAATGTATAACTAACTATAACTAACTATACCAGTTATAATGTATAACTAATGACTACTAGACGATACCAGTTATAATGTATAACTAATGACTACTAGACTATACCAGTAGTTATAATGTATAACTAACTATAACTAACTATAGCAGTTATAATGTATAACTAATGACTACTAGACTATATCAGTTATAATATATAACTAACTATAACTAACTAACTATACCAGTTATAATGTATAACTAACTATAACTAACTATACCAGTTATAATGTATAACTAATGACTACTAGACTATACCAGTTATAATATATAACTAACTATAACTAACTAACTATACCAGTTATAATGTATAACTAATGACTACTAGACTATACCAGTTATAATATATAACTAATGACTACTAGACGATACCAGTTATAATGTATAACTAATGACTACTAGACTATACCAGTAGTTATAATGTATAACTAACTATAACTAACTATAGCAGTTATAATGTATAACTAATGACTACTAGACTATACCAGTTATAATATATAACTAACTATAACTAACTAACTATACCAGTTATAATGTATAACTAACTATAACTAACTATACCAGTTATAATGTATAACTAATGACTACTAGACTATACCAGTTATAATGTATAACTAACTATAACTAACTATACCCGTTATAATGTATAATTAATGACTACTAGACTATACCAGTAGTTATAATGTATAACTAACTATAACTAACTATACCAGTAGTTATAATGTATAACTAACTATAACTAACTATACCAGTAGTTACAATGTATAACTAATTATAACTAACTATAACAGTAGTTATAATGTATAACTAACTATAACTAACTATACCAGTAGTTATAATGTATAACTAACTATAACTAACTATACCAGTAGTTATAATGCATAACTAACTATACTAACTATACCAGTAGTTATAATGTATAACTAATGACTACTAGACTATACCAGTAGTTATAATGTATAACTAACTATAACTAACTATACCAGTTATAATGTATAACTAACTATAACTAACTAGACTATACCAGTTATAATGTATAACTAATGACTACTAGACTATACCAGTAGTTATAATGTATAACTAACTATAACTAACTATAGCAGTTATAATGTATAACTAATGACTACTAGACTATACCAGTTATAATATATAACTAACTATAACTAACTAACTATACCAGTTATAATGTATAACTAACTATAACTAACTATACCAGTTATAATATATAACTAATGACTACTAGACTCTGTCAGTTAGGGCTGAAATTAAACTGCTTGTTTCCCCTAATGTGCTTTACTGTCTACACACACAGCCACACACACCGTGTGTCTCCCTGTCTCCCCAGGAGAATACTACCCTGCTCGGTAATTGCTTTTCTTGCACCAAAATGGATTTTCAAATGTGACATTTCTTTTTTTTCTCTTCTTCTCCTCCTTTTTATAACTCGGCTACACACTAAATACTAACGGGTCTGTATAGTAATACTAACTGGTAATACTAACTGGTCTGAATAGTAATACTAACTGGTCTGTATAGTAATACTAACTGGTCTGTATAGTAATACTAACTGGTCTGAATAGTAATACTAACTGGTCTGTCTAGTAATACTAACTGGTCTGTATAGTAATACTAACTGGTCTGTATAGTAATACTAACTGGTCTGTATAGTAATACTAACTGGCCTGTATAGTAATACTAACTGGTCTGTATATTAATACTAACTGGTCTGTATATTAATACTAACTGGTCTGTATAGTAATACTAACTGGTCTGTATATTAATACTAACTGGTCTGTATATTAATACTAACTGGTCTGTCTGTATAGTAATACTAACTGGTCTGTATAGTAATACTAACTGGTCTGTATAGTAATACTAACTGGTCTGTCTGTATAGTAATACTAACTGCTCTGTATAGTAATACTAACTGGTCTGTATAGTAATACTAACTGGTCTGTATATTAATACTAACTGGTCTGTATAGTAATACTAACTGGTCTGTATAGTACTACTAACTGGTCTGTATATTAATACTAACTGGTCTGTATAGTAATACTAACTGGTCTGTATATTCATACTAACTGGTCTGTATATTAATACTAACTGGTATGTATAGTAATACTAACTGGTCTGTATAGTAATACTAACTGGTCTGTATAGTAATACTAACTGGTCTGTATATTAATACTAACTGGTAATACTAACTGGTCTGTGTAGTAATACTAACTGGTCTGTATAGTAATACTAACTGGTCTGTATAGTAATACTAACTGGTAATACTAACTGGTCTGTATAGTAATACTAACTGGTATGTATAGTAATACTAACTGGTCTGTATAGTAATACTAACTGGTCTGTATATTAATACTAACTGGTCTGTATAGTAATACTAACTGGTCTGTATATTAATACTAACTGGTAATACTAACTGGTCTGTATATTAATACTAACTGGTATGTATAGTAATACTAACTGGTCTGTATAGTAATACTAACTGGTCTGTATATTAATACTAACTGGTCTGTATATTAATACTAACTGGTCTATATGTAAGTCTGGATACAACCATTGCCATTTCTCCTCATCTTCCTTCATCCCCGTCTCCCTGCCATGTCTCCTCATCTTCCTCCATCCCCGTCTCCCTGCCTACTAGCGAGCTATAAACTCACCAGTCGTGACAATGTGTGTGAGGAAACTCAGCAGAAACCTGCTTCTTCAATCAATATCAGAACAAGCTGGCTGACAGCTGTAAAGTCTATCTGCAGGGGAACATGGGGATTCTGTCAGACAGACAATAACTGTGGGCTAGTGTACCATGCTGAGGGATACCTCCCAAATGGCACCCTGTTCCCTATACAGTGGAATCTGAAATTTTTCCCACATTTTGTTACGTTACTGCCTTATTCTAAAATGTATTAAATTAACTTTTGACCTCATCAATCTACACCCAATATCCCATAATGACATCACAATACCCCATGATGACATCATAATACCCCATAATGACATCATAATACCCCATAATGACATCATAATACCCCATAATGACATCATAATACCCCATAATGACATCATAATACCCCATAATGACATCATAATACCCCATAAAGACACCACAATACCCCATAATGACATCACAAAACCTCATAATGACATCATAATACCCCATAATGACATCACAATACCCCATAATGACATCACAAAACCTCATAATGACATCACAATACCCCATAATGACATCACAATACCCCATAATGACATCATAATACCCCATAATGACACCACAATACCCCATAATGACATCACAATAACCCATAATGACATCACAATACCCATAATGACATCACAATAACCCATAATGACAGCACAATACCCCATAATGACATCACAATAACCCATAATGACATCACAATACCCCATAATGACATCATAATATCCCATAATGACACCACAATACCCCATAATGACATCACAATAACCCATAATGACATCATAATACCCCATAATGACATCATAATATCCCATAATGACCAACGCAAAAACAGGTTTTAATACATTTTTGCAAATGTATTAAAAATTAAAACCTTATTTACATAAGTGATCAGACCCTTTGCTATGAGACTCGACATTGAGCTCAGGTGCATCCTGTTTCCATTGATCCTCCTTGAGATGTTTCTACAACTTGATTTGAGTGCCCCTGTGGAACATTCAATTGACTGGACATGATTTGGGAAGGCACACACACCTGTCTATATAAAGGTCCCACAATTGACAATGCATGTCAGAGCAAAAACCAAGCCATGAGGTCGAATTAATTGTCTGTAGAGCTCCGAGACAGGATTGTGTCAAGGCACAGATCTGGGGAAGGGTACCAAACAATTTCTGCAGTATTCTGCAGCATACCAAACAATTTCTGTTGAGATGGGAGAACCTTCCAGAAGGACAACCATCTCTGCAGCACTCCACCAATCAGGCTTTTACGGTAGAGTGGCAGACGGAAGCCGAGTGCAAAAGGCACATGACAACCCGCTTGGAGTTTGTCAAAAGGCACCTAAAGAACTCTCAGACCATGAGAAACAAGATTCTCTGGTCTGATGAAACCAAGATTGAACTCTTTGGCTTGAAAGCCAAGCGTCACGTCTTGGCACAGCTCATTACCTGGCCGCTGTTTTTCAGCGGCAGGGACTGGGAGACTAGTCAGGATTGAGATAAAGCTGAACGGAGCAAAGTACAGAGAGATCATTGATGAAAACCTGCTCCAGAGCACTCAGGACCTCAGACTGGGGTGAAGGTTCACCTTCCAACAGGACAACGACCCTAAGCACACAGCCAAGACAACACAGGAGTGACTTCGGGACAAGTGTCTGGATGTCCTTGAGCGGTGCTGCCCATCCAACCTGACAGAGCTTGAGAGGATCTGCAGAGGAGAATGGGATTAACTGCCCAAATCGCTCACGTTCTGACCTTAGTTCTTTTGTCATGTCTTTGTTTTAGTATGGTCAGGGCGTGAGTTGGGTGGGTTGTCTATGTTCCTTTTTCTACGTGGTGTTTTTGTGTCTTGGCCTGGTATGGTTCTCAATCAGGGACAGCTGTCTATCGTTGTCTCTGATTGAGAACCATTAGGTACGCTTTTCCCCTGTTTTGTGGGAAGTTAACTTTGTAGTTGTTCAGGGCACATAGCCCTTCACGGTTGTTGTTTTGTTCTTCGTTTTGTCGGCGTCATTTTTAAATAAAGTTAAAATCGCTGCCAAGGCTTCAACAAGTAGGGGCTGAAGGGTCAGAATACTTATGTAAATGTAATATTGCAGTTTTTTATTTTTAATACTTTTGCAAAAATGTCTAAAAACCTGTTTTCGCTTTGTCATTATGGGGTATTATGTGTAGATTGATGAGGGAAAAAACAAACAATTTAACACATTTAAGAATAAGGCTGTATAAGGCTGTATAACAAAATGTTATAATCAGGGCTCTAGTCAGTATTCTAGTCAGGGCTCTAGTCAGTATTCTAGTCAGGGCTCTAGTCAGTGTTCTAGTCAGGGCTCTAGTCAGTATTCTAGTCAGGGCTCTAGTCAGTATTCTAGTCAGGGCTCTAGTCAGTATTCTAGTCGGTGTTCTGCTCGGGGTTCTAGTCAGACTCTAGTCAGGGCTCTGGTCAGGACTCTGGTCAGGGCTCTGGTCAGTGTTCTGGTCAGGGCTCGAGTCAGGGCTCTAGCCAGGTCTCAAGTCAGTGTTCTGGTCAGGGCTCTAGTCAGTGTTCTGGCCAGGGCTCTAGTCAGTGTTCTGGTCAGGGCTCTCGTCAGTGTTCTGGTCAGGGTTCTGGTAGGGCTCTGGTCAGGACTCTGGTCAGGACTCTGGTCAGGACTCTGGTCAGGACTCTGGTTAGGGCTCGAGTCAGTGTTCTAGTCAGGGCTCTAGTCAGTGTTCTAGTCAGGGCTCTAGTCAGGGCTCTGGTCAGAGTTATGGTCAGTGTTCTAGTCAGGGCTCTAGTCAGAGTTCTAGTCAGGGCTCTAGTCAGGGCTCTGGTCAGAGTTCTGGTCATGTTCTAGTCAGGGCTCTAGTCAGGGCTCTAGTCAGAGTTCTAGTCAGTGTTCTGGTCAGGGCTCTAGTCAGTGTTCTAGTCAGTGTTCTGGTCAGTGTTCTGGTCAGGGCTCTAGTCGGTGTTCAGGGCAGGGCTCTGGTCAGGGCTCTGGTCAGGGCTCGAGTCAGGGCTCAAGTCAGTGTTCTGGTCAGGGCTTTAGTCAGTGTTCTGGTCAATGTTTTAGTCAGGGCTCTAGTCAGGGCTCTAGTCATGGCTATAGTCAGGGCGCTAGTCAGTGTTCTGGTCAGGGCTCTAGTCATGGCTCTGGTCAGGGCTCTAGTCAGAGTTCTAGTCAGGGCTCTAGTCAGTATTCTGGTCAGGGCTCTAGTCAGGGCTCTGGTCAGAGTTCTGGTCATGTTCTAGTCAGGGCTCTAGTCAGGGCTCTAGTCAGGGCTCTAGTCAGTGTTCTGGTCAGGGCTCTAGTCAGTGTTCTAGTCAGTGTTCTGGTCAGTGTTCTGGTCAGGGCTCTAGTCGGTGTTCAGGACAGGGCTCTGGTCAGGGCTCTAGTCAGGGCTCTAGTCAGTGTTCTGGTCAGGGCTCTAGTCAGTATTCTGGTCAGGGCTCTAGTCAGTGTTCTGGTCAGTGTTCTAGTCAGGGCTCTGGTCAGTATTCTGGTCAGGGCTCTGGTCAGGGCACTAGTCAGGGCTCTAGTCATGGCTCTAGTCAGGGCTCTAGTCAGTGTTCTAGTCAGGGCTCTAGTCAGGGCTCTAATCAGTGTTCTAGTCAGGGCTCTGGTCAGTATTCTGGTCAGGGCTCTAGTCAGGGCACTAGTCAGGGCTCTAGTCATGGCTCTAGTCAGGGCTCTAGTCATGGCTCTAGTCAGGGCTCTAGTCAGGGCTCTAGTCAGGGCTCTAGTCAGGGCTCTGGTCAGACTCTAGTCAGGGCTCTGATCAGGGTTCTAGTCAGGGCTCTGGTCAGGCTCTAGTCAGGGCTCTAGTCAGAAGTAGTGCAGTATGTAGAGCCATTTGGGAGGCAAGCCTAAATCTGTTGAGGCAATGCGAACTGTTAAAATAGCAATGGCCCTGAAAACTAAACAAAAACAAAAAATATCCACATGAGCTGATAAATGGTGTCTGTTCAAAGACCTAGTCGATGTATTCCTGTTATCATTTGAGTGAGTCACGGCTGAGATACAAGTACAAACCACAAGGTCTTGGATGTGTATTCTCAATGTCTGACAAGGAGCCGATTGAGCAGGTCTATTTTTTAGTCCCTTTTGAGATGCCTATATGAACCAGAATCACTGAATGTCTACAGCTAAAGGCCAAAGGCTGGGCGATGTAGCCTAAAACTCATACCTCCATTCTTTTAAATCTATGGGCGATTCACGATAATACAGCACCAGTCAAGGGTTTGAACACCACCTACTCATTCAAGGGTTTGAACACCACCTACTCATTCAAGGGTTTGAACACCACCTACTCATTCAAGGGTTTGAACACCACCTACTCATTCAAGGGTTTGAACACCACCTACTCATTCAAGGGTTTGAACACCACCTACTCATTCAAGGGTTTTTTCTTTGGGTTTTTTCCCCAAACTACTTTCTACATTGTAGAATAATAGTGAAGACATCAAAACTATGAAATAACACATATGGAATCATGTAGTGACCCCCCAAAAAAGTGTTAAACAAATCCAAAGATATTTTAGATGATTTGTAGTAGCTACCCTTTGCCTTGATGACAGCTTTGCACAAGGAGAGAAGGAAACGACACTAAGAAGACAACATGAGAATAAACGGACATATACACTCATGAAAAACAAAAAATAAAAAAATTAACGTAATTCTGCGATACAGGCATTTGGAATATCGTACCAAAACATACATTTTAAATCATCAAATTAATCTGATATATCACCCAGCCCTATATAGGACCTTGTACCCCAGTCTCTGATGTGGTAGACAGGGCTGTGTGTTGAACATGAGATCCATGTGATAGATAGGGCTGTGTGTTGAACATGGGGTCCATGTCTAAGTGGTAGACAGGGCTGTGTGTTGAACATGAGATCCATGTGATGTCTAAATAGAGACAGGGCTGTGTGTTTAACATGAGATCCATGTGATGTCTAAATAGAGACAGGGCTGTGTGTTTAACATGAGATCCATGTGATGTCTAAATAGAGACAGGGTTGTGTGTTTAACATGAGATCCATGTGATGTCTAAGTGGTAGATAGGGCTGTGTGTTTAACATGAGATCCATGTGATGTCTAAATAGAGACAGGGTTGTGTGTTTAACATGAGATCCATGTGATGTCTAAGTGGTAGACAGGGCTGTGTGTTGAACATGAGATCCATGTGATGTCTAAGTGGTAGATAGGGCTGTGTGTTTAACATGAGATCCATGTGATGTCTAAATAGAGACAGGGTTGTGTGTTTAACATGAGATCCATGTGATGTCTAAGTGGTAGACAGGGCTGTGTGTTGAACATGAGATCCATGTGATGTCTAAATAGAGACAGGGTTGTGTGTTTAACATGAGATCCATGTGATGTCTAAGTGGTAGACAGGGCTGTGTGTTTAACATGAGATCCATGTGATGTCTAAGTGGTAGATAGGGCTGTGTGTTTAACATGAGATCCATGTCTAAGTGGTAGACAGGGCTGTGTGTTGAACATGGGGTCCATGTCTAAGTGGTAGACAGGGCTGTGTGTTGAACATGAGATCCATGTGATGTCTAAATAGAGACAGGGTTGTGTGTTTAACATGAGATCCATGTGATGTCTAAGTGGTAGATAGGGCTGTGTGTTGAACATGGGGTCCATGTCTAAGTGGTAGACAGGGTTGTGTGTTGAACATGAGATCCATGTGATGTCTAAGTGGTAGACAGGGCTGTGTGTTTAACATGAGATCCATGTCTAAGTGGTAGACAGGGCTGTGTGTTTAACATGAGATCCATGTCTAAATGGTAGACAGGGCTGTGTTTAACATGGGGTCCATGTCTAAGTGGTAGACAGGGCTGTGTGTTGAACATGAGATCCATGTCTAAGTGGTAGACAGGGCTGTGTGTTTAACATGAGATCCATGTCTAAGTGGTAGACAGGGCTGTGTGTTGAACATGGGGTCCATGTCTAAGTGGTAGACAGGGCTGTGTGTTGAACATGAGATCCATGTCTAAGTGGTAGACAGGGCTGTGTGTTGAACATGAGATCCATGTCTAAGTGGTAGACAGGGCTGTGTGTTGAACATGAGATCCATGTCTAAGTGGTAGACAGGGCTGTGTGTTGAACATGAGATCCATGTCTAAGTGGTAGACAGGGCTGTGTGTTGAACATGGGGTCCATGTCTAAGTGGTAGACAGGGCTGTGTGTTGAACATGAGATCCATGTCTAAGTGGTAGACAGGGCTGTGTGTTGAACATGAGATCCATGTCTAAGTGGTAGACAGGGCTGTGTGTTGAACATGAGATCCATGTCTAAGTGGTAGACAGGGCTGTGTGTTGAACATGGGGTCCATGTCTAAGTGGTAGACAGGGCTGTGTGTTGAACATGAGATCCATGTCTAAGTGGTAGACAGGGCTGTGTGTTGAACATGAGATCCATGTCTAAGTGGTAGACAGGGCTGTGTGTTGAACATGGGGTCCATGTCTAAGTGGTAGACAGGGCTGTGTGTTGAACATGAGATCCATGTCTAAGTGGTAGACAGGGCTGTGTGTTGAACATGAGATCCATGTCTAAGTGGTAGACAGGGCTGTGTGTTGAACATGAGATCCATGTCTAAGTGGTAGACAGGGCTGTGTGTTGAACATGGGGTCCATGTCTAAGTGGTAGACAGGGCTGTGTGTTGAACATGAGATCCATGTCTAAGTGGTAGACAGGGCTGTGTGTTGAACATGAGATCCATGTCTAAGTGGTAGACAGGGCTGTGTGTTGAACATGGGGTCCATGTCTAAGTGGTAGACAGGGCTGTGTGTTGAACATGAGATCCATGTCTAAGTGGTAGACAGGGCTGTGTGTTGAACATGAGATCCATGTCTAAGTGGTAGACAGGGCTGTGTGTTGAACATGAGATCCATGTCTAAGTGGTAGACAGGGCTGTGTGTTTCCTCTATAACAGGATCCTTTTAAGAACCAGAAACGCTACATAGAAATGTACAAATCCATCGATGACATCACTTTATTCATTCTTATGTAAAATCTCAATGGTGCATTTGTGGACGTTGAAGGCTGCAGACCAGGGGAATACGACCAGGGGAATACGACCAGGGGAATACGACCAGGAGAATACGACCAGGAGAATACGACCAGGGGAAAACGACCAGGAGAATACGACGAGGGGAATACGACCAGGAGAAAACGACCAGGGGAAAACGACCAGGGGAATACGACCAGGGG
>NC_143029.1:86797500-86835000 GCF_057628025.1 Oncorhynchus mykiss | reverse complement strand
TTCTGTTTATTCTCCTCATCCTCATTATAACCAAGCAGTAACAATCTGGTTTATTCTCCTCATTATAACCCAACAGTAACACTCTTCTGTTTATCCTCCTCATCCTCATTATAACCCAACAGTAACAATCTTGTTTATTCTCCTCATCCTCACAGTAACACAGAAAGGGTGAATACACTGTGGATGTCTTTGTTCTGCATTCCAGACTAGTGCACTTTTAAAAGGTTACGCTTGGATTGATCCTATCTATCTCTCTCTCCGTTTGTCTGTTGGTACGAAGGGAAGTAGAGGAGGAGAGAGTGTGTGTGTGTGAACACAAGTCTACGTCCTCCTACGCAGCCTGAAGGACATGCTGGATCCATGCCAGGGTGTATCTACAGTACCTTCAGAATGTATTCATACCGCTTGACTTTTTTCCTACATTTTGTTGTGTTACAGCCTGAATTTAAAATGGATTAAATAGAGAATATTTGTCACTGGCCTACACATAATACCCCATTGTGACATCACAATACCCTATCGTGACATCACAATACACCATCATGTCAAAGTGGAATTATGTTTTTAGAGATTTTATCAAATGAATTAAGAATGAAAAGCTGAAAAAATATATAAAAATAGTATTCAGCACCTTTGTTATGTCGAGCCTAAATATGTTCCAGAGTCAAAATGTGCTTAACAAGTCACATAATAAGTTTCATGGACTCACTGTGTGAAATAATTGTGTTTAACATGATTGTTGAATTACTAATCATCTCTGTACCCCACACATACTGTAAGGTCCCTCATCTCTGTACCCCACACATACTGTAAGGTCCCTCATCTCTGTACCCCAACACATACTGTAAGGTCCCTCATCTCTGTACTCCACACATACAATTATCTGTAAGGTCCCTCATCTCTGTACCCCAACACATACTGTAAGGTCCCTCATCTCTGTACTCCAACACATACTGTAAGGTCCCTCATCTCTGTACCCCAACACATACTGTAAGGTCCCTCATCTCTGTACTCCACACATACAATTATCTGTAAGGTCCCTCATCTCTGTACTCCAACACATACTGTAAGGTCCCTCATCTCTGTACTCCAACACATACTGTAAGGTCCCTCATCTCTGTACCCCACACATACTGTAAGGTCCCTCATCTCTGTACCCCACACATACAATTATCTGTAAGGTCCCTCATCTCTGTACTCCACACATACTGTAAGGTCCCTCATCTCTGTACCCCACACATACAATTATCTGTAAGGTCCCTCATCTCTGTACCCCACACATACAATTATCTGTAAGGTCCCTCATCTCTGTACCCCACACATACTGTAAGGTCCCTCATCTCTGTACTCCAACACATACTGTAAGGTCCCTCATCTCTGTACCCCACACATACTGTAAGGTCCCTCATCTCTGTACCCCACACATACAATTATCTGTAAGGTCCCTCATCTCTGTACTCCACACATACAATTATCTGTAAGGTCCCTCATCTCTGTACCCCACACATACTGTAAGGTCCCTCATCTCTGTACCCCACACATACAATTATCTGTAAGGTCCCTCATCTCTGTACCCCACACATACTGTAAGGTCCCTCATCTCTGTACCCCACACATACAATTATCTGTAAGGTCCCTCATCTCTGTACCCCACACATACTGTAAGGTCCCTCATCTCTGTACCCCACACATACAATTATCTGTAAGGTCCCTCATCTCTGTACCCCACACATACAATTATCTGTAAGGTCCCTCATCTCTGTACCCCACACATACAATTATCTGTAAGGTCCCTCATCTCTGTACCCCACACATACTGTAAGGTCCCTCATCTCTGTACCCCAACACATACTGTAAGGTCCCTCATCTCTGTATCCCACACATACAATTATCTGTAAGGTCCCTCATTCGAGAAGTGAATTTCAAACACAGATTCAACCACAGAGACCAGGGAGGGTTTCCAATGCTTCGCAAATGGCACCTATTGGCAGATGGGTAAAAAATGAAATAATTAAATAACAGACATTGAATATCCCTCTGAGCATGGTAAAGTTATTCATTACATATTGGATGGTGTATCAATACACTCAGTCACTACAGAGATACAGGAGTCCGGAGTGGAAGGAAACCGCTCAGGGATTTCACCATGAGGTCAATGGTGACTTTAAAGTTGAATGGCTGTGAAAGGAGAAATCTGAGGATGGATCAACAACATTGTAGTTACTCCACAATACAAACCTAATTGACAGAGTGAAAAAAAGGAAGCTTGAACAGAATATAAAATATTCTAAAACATACATCCTGTTTGCAACCAGGCACTAAAGTAATACCGCAAAAAAATGTGGCAAATCCAATACAACACATCTTTGAGGACCACTCTCCATATTGTCAAGCATAATGGTAGCTGCATCCTGTTAGGGGTATCATGTTATGCTTGTAATCGTTAAGGACTGGGGAATTTTTCTGGATAAAAAATAAACAGAATGGAGTTAAGCACAGGAAAAATCCTGGTTCAGTTTGCTTTCCACCAGACACTGGGAGATGAATTCACCTTTCAGCAGGATAATATCCTAAAACACAAGGCCAAATCTACACTGGAGTTGCTTACCAAGAAGACAGTGAATGTTCCTGAGTGGCCGAGTTACAGTTTTGACTGAAATATGACCTGAAAATGGTTGTCTAGCAACGATCAACAACCTATTTGACAGAGCTTGAAGAATTTTGTAAAGAATAAATGGCCAAATATTACAGAATCCAGGTGTGGAAAGCTCTTAGAGACTCACCCAGAACGACTCAGCTGTAATCACTGCCAAAGGTGATTCTATAAAGTATTGACTTAGGGGTGTGAATACTTATGTAAATTAGATATTTCTGTATTTCAATTTCAATACATTTGTAAACATTTCTAAAAACATGTTTTGACTTTGTCATTATACGGGACTGTGTGTAGACGGGAGAGAAAACAAATCTATTTAATCCATTTTGAATACTTTCTGAAGGCACTGTAATTACCTTGATGGAAAAACAAACACCTCTGCTCGAATCGGCCAAACATGACACACACAGACACCCACACACAGACACACCCACCCACACACAGACACATCCACACAGACACACCCACACAGACACAGACACATCCACACAGACACACCCACCCACACACAGACACATCCACACAGACACACCCACCCACACACAGACACATCCACACAGACACACCCACCCACACACAGACACACCCACCCACACACAGACACATCCACACAGACACACCCACCCACACACAGACACATCCACACAGACACACCCACCCACACACAGACACATCCACACAGACACACCCACCCACACACAGACACATCCACACAGACACACCCACCCACACACAGACACACCCACCCACACACAGACACCCACACACAGACACACCCACCCACACACAGACACATCCACACAGACACACCCACCCACACACATACACATCCACACAGACACACCCACCCACACACATACACAGACACACCCACCCACACACAGACACATCCACACAGACACACCCACCCACACACAGACACACCCACCCACACACAGACACACCCACCCACACACAGACACATCCACACAGACACACCCACCCACACACAGACACCCACACAGACACATCCACACAGACACAGACACACCCACCCACACACAGACACACCCACCCACACACAGACACATCCACACAGACACACCCACCCACACACAGACACCCACACAGACACATCCACACAGACACAGACACACCCACCCACACACAGACACACCCACCCACACACAGACACATCCACACAGACACACCCACCCACACACAGACACATCCACACAGACACACCCACCCACACACAGACACATCCACACAGACACAGACACACCCACCCACACACAGACACACCCACCCACACACAGACACATCCACACAGACACACCCACCCACACACAGACACATCCACACAGACACACCCACCCACACACATACACATCCACACAGACACACCCACCCACACACATACACATCCACACAGACACACCCACCCACACACATACACATCCACACAGACACACCCACCCACACACATACACATCCACACAGACACACCCACCCACACACAGACACATCCACACAGACACAGACACACCCACCCACACACAGACACACCCACCCACACACAGACACATCCACACAGACACACCCACCCACACACAGACACATCCACACAGACACACCCACCCACACACATACACATCCACACAGACACACCCACCCACACACATACACATCCACACAGACACACCCACCCACACACATACACATCCACACAGACACACCCACCCACACACATACACATCCACACAGACACACCCACCCACACACATACACATCCACACAGACACACCCACCCACACACATACACATCCACACAGACACACCCACCCACACACATACACATCCACACAGACACACCCACCCACACACATACACATCCACACAGACACACCCACCCACACACATACACATCCACACAGACACACCCACCCACACACATACACATCCACACAGACACACCCACCCACACACATACACATCCACACAGACACACCCACCCACACACATACACATCCACACAGACACACCCACCCACACACATACACATCCACACAGACACACCCACCCACACACATACACATCCACACAGACACACCCACCCACACACATACACATCCACACAGACACACCCACCCACACACATACACATCCACACAGACACACCCACCCACACACAGACACATCCACACAGACACAGACACACCCACCCACACACAGACACACCCACCCACACACAGACACATCCACACAGACACACCCACCCACACACACACACATCCACACAGACACACCCACCCACACACATACACATCCACACAGACACACCCACCCACACACATACACATCCACACAAACACACCCACCCACACACATACACATCCACACAGACACACCCACCCACACACATACACATCCACACAGACACACCCACCCACACACAGACACATCCACACAGACACAGACACACCCACCCACACACAGACACACCCACCCACACACAGACACATCCACACAGACACACCCACCCACACACACATCCACACAGACACACCCACCCACACACATACACATCCACACAGACACACCCACCCACACACATACACATCCACACAGACACACCCACCCACACACATACACATCCACACAGACACACCCACCCACACACATACACATCCACACAGACACACCCACCCACACACATACACATCCACACAGACACACCCACCCACACACATCCACACAGACACACCCACCCACACACATACACATCCACACAGACACACCCACCCACACACATACACATCCACACAGACACACCCACCCACACACATACACATCCACACAGACACACCCACCCACACACATACACATCCACACAGACACACCCACCCACACACATCCACACAGACACACCCACCCACACACATACACATCCACACAGACACACCCACCCACACACATACACATCCACACAGACACACCCACCCACACACATACACATCCACACAGACACACCCACCCACACACATACACATCCACACAGACACACCCACCCACACACAGACACATCCACACAGACACAGACACACCCACCCACACACAGACACACCCACCCACACACAGACACATCCACACAGACACACCCACCCACACACAGACACATCCACACAGACACACCCACCCACACACATACACATCCACACAGACACACCCACCCACACACATACACATCCACACAGACACACCCACCCACACACATACACATCCACACAGACACACCCACCCACACACATACACATCCACACAGACACACCCACCCACACACATACACATCCACACAGACACACCCACCCACACACATACACATCCACACAGACACACCCACCCACACACATACACATCCACACAGACACACCCACCCACACACATACACATCCACACAGACACACCCACCCACACACATACACATCCACACAGACACACCCACCCACACACATACACATCCACACAGACACACCCACCCACACACATACACATCCACACAGACACACCCACCCACACACATACACATCCACACAGACACACCCACCCACACACATACACATCCACACAGACACACCCACCCACACACACACACATCCACACAGACACACCCACCCACACACATACACATCCACACAGACACATCCACACAGACACTAGCATTCAAAAGTTTGAGGTCATCATGGAATATCCTTGTTTTTGAAAGAAAAACACATTTTTTGTCCATTAAAATAACATAAAATTGATCAGGAATACAGTGTAGACATTGTTAATGTTGTAAATTACTATTGTAGCTGGAAACGGCAGATTTTTTATGGAATATATACACAGGTGAACAGGGGCCCATTGTCAGCAACCATCACTCCTGTGTTCCAATAACACGTTGTGTTAGCTAATCCAAGTTTATCATTCTAGTTGATAATTAGAAAACACTTTTGCAACTATGTTAGCGCAGCTGGAAACTGTGGTTCTGATTAAAGAAGTGATGAAACTGGCCTCCTTTAGACTAGTTGAGTATCTGGAGCATCAGCATTGTGGATTCGATTACAGGCTCAAAATGGCCAGAAACAAAGTACTTTCTTCTGAAACTCATCAGTCTATTCTCGTTCTGAAAAATGAAGGCTATTCCATGTGAGAAATTGCCAAAAAACTGAAGATCGTGAACAACGCTGTGTACTACTCCCTTCACAGAACAGAGCAAACTGGCTCTAACCAGAATATAAAGATGAGTGGGAGGCCCCGGGTGCACAACTGAGCAAGAGGACAAGTACATTAAGAGTGTCTAGTTTGAGAAACAGACGCCTCACAAGTCCTCAACTGGCAGCTTCATTAAATAGTACCCGCAAAACACCAGTCTCAACGTCAACAGTGAAGAGACGACTCCGGGATGCTGGCCTTCTAGGCAGAGTTCCTCTGTCCAGTCTCAACGTCAACAGTGAAGAGGCGACTCCGGGATGCTGGCTTTCTAGGCAGAGTTCCTCTGTCCAGTGTCTGTGTTCTTTTGCCCATTTTAATATTTTAATTTTATTGGCCAGTCTGAGATATGGCTTTTCCTTTGCAACTCTGCCTAGAAGGCCAGCATCCCAGAGTCGCCTCTGCACTGTTGACGTTGAGACTGGTGTTTTTTGTAGGTTCAGCCACGCTCAAGGTCCTAAACGATATCATAACCAACATCGATAAAAGACAGCACTGTGCGTGCAGCCGTCTTCATCGACATGGCCAAGGCTTTCGACTCTGTCAATCACCGCATTCTTATCAGCAGACTCAATAGCCTTGGTTTCTCAAATGACTGCCTCGCCTGGTTCACCAACTACTTCTCTGATAGAGCTCAGTGTGTCAAATCAGAGGGCCTGTTGTCTGAACCTCTGGCAGTCTTTATGGGGGTACCACAGGGTTCAATTCTCGGGCCGACTCTTCTCTCTGTATATATCAACGATGTCGCTCTTGCTGCTGGTTATTCTCTGATCCACCTCTACACAGACGACACCGTGTGTTAACTTCTTGGTGTTAGGGGGCAGTATTTTAATTTTTGGGAGAAAAAAAAATCCTGTTTTAAACGGGATATTTTGTCAGGAAAATATGCTAGAATATGCATATAATTGACAGCTTTGGATAGAAAACACTCTAACGTTTCCAAAACTGTAAAGATATTGTCTGAGAGTATAACAGAACTGATGTTGCAGGCGAAAGCCTGAGAAAAATCCAATTCGGAAGAGCCCCAGGTTTTGAAAGCGCTGCGTTCCAATGAGTCCCTATTCAGCTGTGAATGTACCATCAACGAGCTTACGCTTTCTACGTATTCCCCAAGGTGTCTACAGCATTGTGACGTAGTTTTACGCATTTCTGTTGAAGAAAAGCCATAGATGGCCACATTGCGTAAGTGGTCACATGGTGGCTCCGAGAGAGATTCTCGCGTAAAATACAGAGGTAGCCATTATTCCAATCGGTCCTAGTGAAAAACGAATTTAAATATCAGTGAAAACGGATATATTATTGAATAGATATGAGAAAAAAAACCTTGAGGATGGATTCTAAACAACGTTTGCCATGTTTCTGTCGATATTATGGAGCTAATTTGGAATATTTTTCGCCGTTGTGGTGATCGCAATTTCGGGCGATTTCTCAGCCAAACGTGAAGAACAAACGGAGCTATTTCGCCTACAAAAATAATATTTTGGGAAAAAATGAACTTTGGCTGTCTACCTGGGAGTCACGTGAGTAAACACATCTGAAGTTCATCAATGGTAAACGATTTAATTTGATTGCTTTTCTGATTTCCGTGACAAGGTTGCCTGCTGCTAGCAAGGCATAATGCTATGCTAGGCTATCGATAAACTTACACAAATGTCTAGCGTTGGCTGTAAAGCATATTTTGAAAATCTGAGATGACGGGGTGATCAACAAAAGGCTAAGCTGTGTTCCAATATATTTCACTTGTGATTTTCACGAATAGGAATATTTTCTAGGAAGATTTATGTCCGTTGCGTTATGCTAATTAGTGTCAGATGATGACAACGGTCCCGTTCACAGGACCAATCCAACAGGTATAGCTCACTGGTCATCCCCAAAGCCAACACCTCCTTTGGCCGCCTTTCCTTCCAGTTCTCTGCTGCCAGTGACTGGAACAAATCGCTCGCGCACACGATGTGTCCGGTCTGGTCAGCATGTTACATTTCCCTCACTAACTTTAAACATCAGCTATCTGAGCAGCTAACCGATCGCTGCAGCTGTACATAGTCCATCTGTAAATAGCCCACCCATTTTCACCTACCTCATCCCCATATTGTTTTTATTTACTTTTCTGCTCTTTTGCACACCAGTATTTCTACTTGCACATCATCATCTGTTCATCCATCACTCCAGTGTTAATCTGCTAAATTGTAATTACTTTGCTACTATGGCCTATTTATTGCCTACCTCCTCACGCCATTTGCACTCACTGTATATATACTTGCTTTATTTTCTACTGTGTTATTGACTGTACGCTTGTTTATTCCATGTGTAACTCTGTGTTGTTGTTTGTGTCGCACTGCTTTACTTTATCTTGGCCAGGTCGCAGTTGTAAATGAGAACTTGTTCTCAACTGGCCTCCTTGGTTAAATAAAGGTGAAATATATATATTTTTTTATATCTAGTCTGGTTTAAATGTATTATGTCGATCTAGTCTGGTTTAAATGTATTATGTCGATCTAGTCTGGTTTAAATGTATTATGTCGATCTAGTCTGGTTTAAATGTATAATGTCGATCTAGTCTGGTTTAAATGTATTATGTCGATCTAGTCTGGTTTAAATGTATTATGTCGATCTAGTCTGGTTTAAATGTATTATGTCGATCTAGTCTGGTTTAAATGTATTATGTCGATCTAGTCTGGTTTAAATGTATTATGTCGATCTAGTCTGGTTTAAATGTATTATGTCGATCTAGTCTGGTTTAAATGTATTATGTCGATCTAGTCTGGTTTAAATGTATTATGTCGATCTAGTCTGGTTTAAATGTATTATGTCGATCTAGTCTGGTTTAAATGTATTATGTCGATCTAGTCTGGTTTAAATGTATTATGTCGATCTAGTCTGGTTTAAATGTATTATGTCGATCTAGTCTGGTGTACATGTAATATGTGTAAATTACATGAGTTGAACATGTTGAAGTAATAGAGAGTCAGTGATACAAAGCTCTCTCTCTCCTTCCCTCTCTCTCTCCTTCCCTCTCGCTCTCTCCTTCCCTCTCTCTCTCTCCTTCCCTCTCTCTCTCTCCTTCCCTCTCGCTCTCTCCTTCCCTCTCGCTCTCTCCTTCCCTCTCGCTCTCTCCTTCCCTCTCGCTCTCTCCTTCCCTCTCGCTCTCTCCTTCCCTCTCGCTCTCTCCTTCCCTCTCGCTCTCTCCTTCCCTCTCTCTCTCTCCTTCCCTCTCTCTCTCTCCTTCCCTCTCGCTCTCCTTCCCTCTCGCTCTCTCCTTCCCTCTCGCTCTCTCCTTCTCTCTCGCTCTCTCCTTCTCTCTCTCTCTCTCCTTCCCTCTCTCTCTCTCCTTCCCTCTCTCTCTCTCCTTCCCTCTCTCTCTCTCCTTCCCTCTCTCTCTCTCCTTCCCTCTCGCTCTCTCCTTCCCTCTCGCTCTCTCCTTCCCTCTCGCTCTCTCCTTCCCTCTCTCTCTCTCCTTCCCTCTCTCTCTCTCCTTCCCTCTCGCTCTCTCCTTCCCTCTCGCTCTCTCCTTCTCTCTCTCTCTCCTTCCCTCTCTCTCTCCTTCCCTCTCTCTCTCTCCTTCCCTCTCGCTCTCTCCTTCCCTCTCGCTCTCTCCTTCCCTCTCTCTCTCTCCTTCCCTCTCTCTCTCTCCTTCCCTCTCTCTCTCTCCTTCCCTCTCGCTCTCTCCTTCCCTCTCGCTCTCTCCTTCCCTCTCGCTCTCTCCTTCTCTCTCTCTCTCTCCAAGTAATACAGATGGCAGCACATTTCTTCCATGTACCTGAGAAAGTCTCATCGGCTGGTGACCTGGACTTAACCCTGACCTATATCCTCAGCACACGCATGTTATTGTCAGTCTCTTCACACACTCACAACAACAATAACAGAAAATGGCCTCACTCTGAACCACAAGGCTCTGTACCAGCTCAACTATGATACAGAGAAGAAAGAAGAGAGGAAAGGAGGGGAGGGAAGAGGAGCAAGGAGGGAAGAGGAGAAAGGAGGGGAGAGGAGAAAGGAGGGGAGAGGAGAAAGGAGGGGAGAGGAGAAAGAAGGGGAGAGGAGAAAGCAGGGGAGAGGAGAAAGCAGGGGAGAGGAGAAAGGAGGGGAGAGGAGAAAGGAGGGAAGAGGAGAAAGGAGGGGTGAGGAGAAAGGGGGAGAGGAGAAAGGAGAGGAGAGCAGAAAGGAGAGGAGAAAGGAGGGGAGAGGACAAAGGAGGGGAGAGGAGAAAGGAGGGGAGATGAGAAAGGAGAGGAGAGGAGAAAGGAGGGGAGAGGAGAGGAGAAAGGAGAGGAGAGGAGAAAGGAGAGGACAAAGGAGGGGAGAGGACAAAGGAGAGGACAAAGGAGGGGAGAGGAGAAAGGAGAGGACAAAGGAGGGGAGAGGACAAACGAGGGGAGAGGAGAAAGGAAGGGAGAGGAGAAAGGAGGGGAAGGGAGAGAACTAATTCCCGCACTTGACTTTTTCCCCCCTACCAGCTCTGACATTGCTGATAGCTACTTTATTGAGGAAAAATTTACTTACTATAACATGTGGTTGTCCCATCTAGCTATCTCAAGATGAATGCACTCACTGTAAGTCTCTCTGGATAAGAGTATCTGCTAAATGACTAACATGTCAATGTAAAATGAGAGGATAGAACTAAAAACCTTCAACAGACAGTGTGAAAATAAAATCCCTGGCATGTTTTTATAGACTTGAGGTGGAAAACGGTATGGCTGCAGCTGTTCAGACAGAGAGAGAGACTTCCTGTGGGGATGAGGTCACGGTGAGTTATTCAGAAAAAAAAACAAGAAAAAAAAACATGACATTGCTGTTAAGGTGAGGACATAAATGACCAATGAAGAGACGTAGCGATGAACGGAGGGCAATGTGAACGGCTGGACCTTACCTCGCACGTAGAGATTGGCTGGGGCTGCGTAGCGCGTTCCAGCGTTGTTCATGGCAACACACTCGTACTTCCCCTGGTCCGACTCCTCACTGTTCTCAATCTGTAGGGCTCCTGCAGGGGGTTAAACACACAGTTACCATATGGGACATGGCGAGAGAAGGGTCTCTATAATACTCAAGAGTAACGTAATGAGTTGGGAGTGTTTTCTAAGTATTATGCTAGTGTGGGCATTGAACAATCATTTTGCCTTCATTTTATAAAATTGTTTGATAACCTTAGAATGTGCTGTTTTTTTCTCTCATTATAGACCATTTCAGGATTACACACCATCTAGTAAATCTAACAGGGTTTAATCAGGACTAAACCATCTAGTAAATCTAACAGGGTTTAATCAGGACTAAACCATCTAGTAAATCTAACAGGGTTTATTCAGGACTAAACCATCTAGTAAATCTAACAGGGTTTAATCAGGACTAAACCATCTAGTAAATCTAACAGGGTTTAATCAGGACTAAGCCATCTAGTAAATCTAACAGGGTTTATTCAGGACTAAACCATCTACTAAATCTAACAGGGTTTAATCAGGACTAAACCATCTAGTAAATCTAACAGGGTTTAATCAGGACTAAACCATCTAATAAATCTAACAGGGTTTAATCAGGACTAAACCATCTAGTAAATCTAACAGGGTTTATTCAGGACTAAACCATCTAGTAAATCTAACAGGGTTTAATCAGGACTAAACCATCTAGTAAATCTAACAGGGTTTATTCAGGACTAAACCATCTAGTAAATCTAACAGGGTTTAATCAGGACTAAACCATCTAGTAAATCTAACAGGGTTTAATCAGGACTAAGCCATCTAGTAAATCTAACAGGGTTTATTCAGGACTAAACCATCTACTAAATCTAACAGGGTTTAATCAGGACTAAACCATCTAGTAAATCTAACAGGGTTTAATCAGGACTAAACCATCTAATAAATCTAACAGGGTTTAATCAGGACTAAACCATCTAGTAAATCTAACAGGGTTTAATCAGGACTAAACCATCTAGTAAATCTAACAGGATTTATTCAGGACTAAACCATCTAGTAAATCTAACAGGGTTTAATCAGGACTAAACCATCTAGTAAATCTGACAGGGTTTATTCAGGACTAAACCATCTAGTAAATCTAACAGGGTTTATTCAGGACTAAAACATCTAGTAAATCTAACAGGGTTTATTCAGGACTACACCATCTAGTAAATCTAACAGGGTTTATTCAGGACTAACCATCCAGTAAATCTAACAGGGTTTATTCAGGACTAAACCATCTAGTAAATCTAACAGGGTTTATTCAGGACTAAACCATCTAGTAAATCTAACAGGGTTTATTCAGGACTAAACCATCTAGTAAATCTAACAGGGTTTAATCAGGACTAAACCATCTAGTAAATCTAACAGGGTTTATTCAGGACTAAACCATCTAGTAAATCTAACAGGGTTTAATCAGGACTAAACCATCTAGTAAATCTAACAGGGTTTATTCAGGACTAAACCATCTAGTAAATCTAACAGGGTTTATTCAGGACTACACCATCTAGTAAATCTAACAGGGTTTATTCAGGACTAAACCATCTAGTAAATCTAACAGGGTTTAATCAGGACTAAACCATCTAGTAAATCTAACAGGGCTTATTCAGGACTAAACCATCTAGTAAATCTAACAGGGTTTATTCAGGACTAAACCATCTAGTAAATCTAACAGGGTTTAATCAGGACTAAACCAACTAGTAAATCTAACAGGGTTTATTCAGGACTACACCATCTAGTAAATCTAACAGGGTTTATTCAGGACTAAACCATCTAGTAAATCTAACCGGGTTTATTCAGGACTAAACCATCTAGTAAATCTAACCGGGTTTGTTCAGGACTAAACCATCTAGTAAATCTAACAGGGTTTAATCAGGACTAAACCATCTAGTAAATCTAACAGGGTTTATTCAGGACTACACCATCTAGTAAATCTAACAGGGTTTATTCAGGACTAAACCATCTAGTAAATCTAACAGGGTTTAATCAGGACTAAGCCATCTAGTAAATCTAACAGGGTTTATTCAGGACTAAACCATCTACTAAATCTAACAGGGTTTAATCAGGACTAAACCATCTAGTACATCTAACAGGGTTTAATCAGGACTAAACCATCTAATAAATCTAACAGGGTTTAATCAGGACTAAACCATCTAGTAAATCTAACAGGGTTTAATCAGGACTAAACCATCTAGTAAATCTAACAGGATTTATTCAGGACTAAACCATCTAGTAAATCTAACAGGGTTTATTCAGGACTAAACCATCTAGTAAATCTAACAGGGTTTATTCAGGACTAAACCATCTAGTAAATCTAACAGGGTTTATTCAGGACTAAACCATCTAGTAAATCTAACAGGGTTTATTCAGGACTAAACCATCTAGTAAATCTAACAGGGTTTCTGATAGGGGTTGACCAGAAGAAAGAAAAGATTCAGATTACCTTCCTTCTTAAACTGTTTGACAACCTTAGATCAACGACCCCTGACCATCTCGTTTTTCATCACATGACCAAAACAGACGTATGAACCATCTAGTACGACTAAGTGTATTTTCTCTTCTGTAGACTTCCTGAGGTTTTTCATCACTTCATAAGAAGTAACATTATAATTATCTCTACAGAGCCTCGACAGAGAGCATCACAGTCAAACACCTCTCTCTCTCTCTCTCTCTCTCTCTCTCTCTCTCTCTCTCTCTCTCTCTCTCTCTCTCTCTCCTCTTTCTCTCTCTCTCTCTCTCTCTCTCTCTCTCTCTCTGTCTCTCTCTCTCTCCTCTTTCTCTCTCTCTCTCTCTGTCTCTCTCTCTCTCTCTCTCTCTCTCTCTCTCCTCTTTCTCTCTCTCTCTCTCTCTCTCTCTCTCTGTCTCTCTCTCTCTCTCTCTCTCCGGTATGCATGATAAAGTGTTACGAATAGGGCGCTAGTTGTTATATAACAATTTGCCTACGACGACACATCAGCATTTAGCTGATTTTGCTGGTTTAAGAGCGTTGTGAGCTGTGTCCCACAAATCAACATATTTAACTCTCTCTGTCTGGCCCTGTCAGGAAAAACAGCTGGCGAGACACTCTTGTCGAGTCCATGTCTCAGAGGTCAATGAATCACCTCAAGACGTCATATTCACGTCTAGTTATGCCTTTTCTGCCTAAGAAAACTAGTGACATGAAAAGAAAAAAAACACAGAAAGTTCATAAAGGACTCGGCTTTATATCCAGATAACGGTCGCTAAGGCGACAGTCGCCAGGCTAGCAACGCTACGCTAGGCTAAGCTACTCTACAACGACTACAAGACCATCGGGATGTAGTTAAGACTAGTTTATACAGAGTGGACTATGGTGCCACTTTAATGCTTTCTTCCACACGCTCTCTGAGTCCAGTAAAGTCTACATTTCCCATCTCTCTCTTTTTTTAAAATATGTTTATTCTGAGAGAAGCCATATATCTGAGTCTAACCTTTCAGACAAGAGATAATAATGTGCTGCTAAAAACAACCAGTGGAGGGAGAGCGATGCCCTCCTCACCAGGTGAGATGGGACCATCCAACGGTTGATTCCCGTTGATGAATAACTACTGAGCTCCAATCAAACCCAGGTCCCATCTGAGCTCCAATCAAACCCAGGTCCCATCTGAGCTCCAATCAAACCCAGGTCCCATCTGAGCTCCAATCAAACCCAGGTTCAATCTGAGCTCCAATCAAACCCAGGTCCCATCTGAGCTCCAATCAAACCCAGGTTCCATCTGAGCTCCAATCAAACCCAGGTTCCATCTGAGCTCCAATCAAACCCAGGTCCCATCTCAGCTCCAATCAAACCCAGGTTCCATCTGAGCTCCAATCAAACCCAGGTTCCATCTGAGCTCCAATCAAACCCAGGTCCCATCTGAGCTCCAATCAAACCTAGGTTCCATCTGAGCTCCAATCAAACCCAGGTTCAATCTGAGCTCCAATCAAACCCAGGTTAAATCTGAGCTCCAATCAAACCCAGGTTCCATCTGAGCTCCAATCAAACCCAGGTTCAATCTGAGCTCCAATCAAACCCAGGTTCCATCTGAGCTCCAATCAAACCCAGGTTCCATCTGAGCTCCAATCAAACCCAGGTTCAATCTGAGTAGTTACAGTGGATACCACAAAATTGGGGAGAAAACGGAAGAAATATATACTGACTTCCTGGCTATCCAGTAAGTCCTAAAATGGCACCCTATTCCATTTATAGCGCATTGTGTACCGTACAGTAGTCCCCTATTCAAAAGTAATCCACATTGTAGGGAATAGGGTCAACTTTGGGACGTAGTCTCCATCTCAGAAAGTTAAAGTGCTTCTGCCACATGGCTCTAACTACTGTAGCATGTAGATACACCGGTAGCAGCCCAGGTAGCAGCCCAGGTAGCAGCCCAGTAACTAGCTGTGTTGTACTGATTTTACTTATTCAGCTGAGATGGTGATGACAGTAACTAGCTGTGTTGTACTGACTTTACTTATTCAGCTGAGATGATGATGACAGTAACTAGCTGTGTTGTACTGACTATACTTATTCAGCTGAGATGATGATGACAGTAACTAGCTGTGTTGTACTGACTATACTTATTCAGCTGAGATGATGATGACAGTAACTAGCTGTGTTGTACTGACTATACTTATTCAGCTGAGATGGTGATGACAGTAACTAGCTGTGTTGTACTGACTATACTTATTCAGCTGAGATGATGATGATGATGATGACAGTAACTAGCTGTGTTGTACTGACTTTACTTATTCAGCTGAGATGATGATGATATGATGATGACGTAACTAGCTGTGTTGTACTGACTATACTTATTCAGCTGAGATGGTGATGATGACAGTAACTAGCTGTGTTGTACTGACTATACTTATTCAGCTGAGATGGTGATGATGACAGTAACTAGCTGTGTTGTACTGACTATACTTATTCAGCTGAGATGGTGATGATGACAGTAACTAGCTGTGTTGTACTGACTATACTTATTCAGCTGAGATGGTGATGATGACAGTAACTAGCTGTGTTGTACTGACTATACTTATTCAGCTGAGATGGTGATGATGACAGTAACTAGCTGTGTTGTACTGCCTATACTATTCTTCCGAGGACAGGAAGATCTCTGTTGGGCAACACGACCAGCATCTACGACCAACCTACCGAAGCGCGGCTCAAGAGTAAATATTTATTGCATTTTCCGTTTCCAAATGGGGGGTCATTTAGAATGCATAAGATACTGTATTTACGATAGCACAGCTTCTCCCTTTGTTCCTCAGTCTTCCCGCTCTTTCAATCAAACCCAACCCCCTCCCTTTGTGTAGCTAGCCGTCATGTCTGCTCCGTCCACCAGGGACGTTTTCTGTATGACATCATTTGCATTCTGTGTATATGTAATTATGTGTGATTAGTTAGGTATTTAGTAAAAAAAAAATTAAACCCAATTTTGTATTGCTGATTCAACTTGTTAGCCAAGGTTTGTGAAGATAACCATGAATTTACAACTTTCAGATGAAACTGAATTAAGGTGACGATTAATATTGACTGCTATTGATGGAAAATATTACTAGGTCTTTAAGAGTTTATTCGGAAGATAACAGCTCTATAAACACTCTTTCGTGGTGCCCCGACTTTCTAGTTAATTACATTTACATGATTAGCTCAATCAGGTAATATTAATTACAGAGAAAGGATTTTATAGAATAGCATGTCATATCACTTAATCCGGCATAGCCAAAGGACACGACAACAGCTAGTCACTGTCATCATCATCTCAGAGGAACAGGAAGTAGAAGTGGAAGAGAAAAACAAAGGCAGATAGAGTTCTGTTCAGTTCTGCTGAATTACAGTATTTCACCACCTTAGGAGAAGGCTGATTTTTTTTGGGCTGATTACCAAACACAGCAATAGAATAGCAGTGGCAGCAGACAGACTTACCTGAATGTCATGTTAGAATAATAAATATGTCTCCACATATTTATATCCATACTCTGATGACACGTAACAACATACTGTAGTTTCAGAGCTTTAGTACTAGCAAGACATGTAATAATAAATACCCTGTTTAAACCCAAGGTAATAATCTATAGAATAATACTGTAAGAATTGATGTAACACCAGACAGCATACAGGTTGCAGACGGTGACAAACAATGAGCTTTACAATGTCAGGACACATTGTGGATAGCAGACATGTATTATATGGGACGAATGTACCAAACAGGTTCAGTATCAAGCAAGTGTGTGTGTGTGTGTGTGTGTGTGTGTGTGTGTGTGTGTGTGTGTGTGTGTGTGTGTGTGCGTGTTGGTGACACCAACTAATAGAGGTTATGACAACGTCAGTGATCCTTCAAATCTGTCACACGCCTTCCTCATCTCCTCCTGATTCAGCTCAGTCATGTACCTGCATACTGATGTATCTATTGTCAATCTGCATCTCCTCCTGATTCAGCTCAGTCATGTACCTGCATACTGATGTATCTATTGTCAATCTGCATCTCCTCCTGATTCAGCTCAGTCATGTACCTGCATACTGATGTATCTATTGTCAATCTGCATCTCCTCCTGATTCAGCTCAGTCATGTACCTGCATACTGATGTATCTATTGTCAATCTGCATCTCCTCCTGATTCAGCTCAGTCATGTACCTGCATACTGATGTATCTATTGTCAATCTGCATCTCAGAGACCAACCCACATGGCATCATCTTCTCCAGAGACCAACCCCCATGGCATCATCTTCAGAGACTAACCCCCATGGCATCATCTTAAGAGACCAACCCCCATGGCATCATCTTAAGAGACCAACCCCCATGGTATCATCTTCAGACCAACCCCCATGGCATCATCATCTCCAGAGACTAACTCCCATGGCACCATCTTCAGAGACCAACCCCCATGGCATCATCTTCAGAGACCAACCCCCATGGCATCTTCTCCAGAGACCAACCCCCATGGCATCATCATCTCCAGAGACTAACCCCCATGGCATCTTCTCCAGAGACTAACCCCCATGACATCATCTTCTCCAGAGACCAACCCCCATGGCATCATCTCCTCCAGAGACCAACCCCCATGGCATCATCATCTCCAGAGACCAACCCCCATGACATCCTCTTCTCCTGAGACCAACCCCCTTGGCATCAATCATCTTAAGAGACCAACCCCCATGGCATCATCTTAAGAGACCAACCCCCTTGGCATCATCTTAAGAGACCAACCCCCATGGCATCATCTTCAGAGACCAACCCCCATGGCATCATCTTCAGAGACCAACCCCCATGGCATCATCTTAAGAGACCAACCCCCTTGGCATCATCTTAAGAGACCAACCCCCATGGCATCATCTTAAGAGACCAACCCCCTTGGCATCATCTTAAGAGACCAACCCCCATGGCATCATCTTCAGAGACCAACCCCCATGGCATCATCTTCAGAGACCAACCCCCATGGCATCATCTTAAGAGACCAACCCCCTTGGCATCATCTTCAGAGACCAACCCCCATGGCATCATCTTCAGAGACCAACCCCCATGGCATCATCTCCTCCAGAGACCAACCCCCATGGCATCAGCTTCAGAGACCAACCCCCATGGCATCATCTTCAGAGACCAACCCCCATGGCATCATCTTCAGAGACTAACCCCCATGGCATCATCATCTTCAGAGACCAACCCCACATGGCATAATCTTCTCCAGAGACCAACCCCACATGGCATAATCTTCTCCAGAGACCAACCCCCATGGCATCATCTTCAGAGACCAACCCCCATGGCATCATCTTCAGAGACCAACCCCCATGGCATCATCATCTTCAGAGACCAACCCCACATGGCATCATCTTCTCCTGATACCAACCCACATGGCATCATCTTCTCCTGAGACCAACCCCCATGACATCATCTTCTCCTGAGACCAACCCCCATGACATCCTCTTCTCCAGAGACCAACCCCCATGGCATCATCTTAAGAGACCAACCCCACATGGCATAATCTTCTCCAGAGACCAACCCCCATGGCATCATCTTCAGAGACCAACCCCACATGGCATCATCTTCTCCTGATACCAACCCACATGGCATCATCTTCTCCTGAGACCAACCCCCATGGCATCATCTTCTCCTGAGACCAACCCACATGGCATCATCTTCTCCTGAGACCAACCCCCATGACATCCTCTTCTCCTGAGACCAACCCACATGGCATCATCTTCTCCTGATACCAACCCACATGGCATCATCTTCTCCTGAGACCAACCCCCATGACATCCTCTTCTCCTGAGACCAACCCCACATGGCATCATCTTAAGAGACCAACCCCACATGGCATCATCTTAAGAGACCAACCCCACATGGCATCATCTCCTCCAGACACCAACCTCTCTGCTAGCAGGATATTTACATCTTTCAACAGCCTCTGTCTGGCAAGGGATACTAGCAGGACATAGGGTAGCCTTTCAGAACCCCGATTCAAAGTGCTGTTAATGCATTGTTCTGTGCTATTCAGCTAACCTCAGACATCTACCATCAGACACGCCACCATTACCACTAGAGATCAACTGAAACGCTACTTCTACTCCAGGAAGAGAGGACCATTATGCAAATCAATATGCAAATCAAGTCATTTACATTTTATTCAGGCAAAGTCGTCCATTGATACCAGAGAGAGGCCTATATCCCCTAGGGACAGAGGCTGGCCTGTACTTACAGTAACACCCCTCTCCTACAGCTAGGGACAGAGACTGGCCTGTAAATTAAAATAACACCCCTCTCCTACAGCTAGGGACAGAGACTGACCTGTAATTAAAATAACACCCCTCTCCTACAGCTAGGGACAGAGACTGGCCTGTACTTACAGTAACACCGCTCTCCTACAGCTAGGGACAGAGACTGACCTGTAATTAAAATAACACCCCTCTCCTACAGCTAGGGACAGAGACTGACCTGTAATTAAAATAACACCCCTCTCCTACAGCTAGGGACAGAGACTGGCCTGTACTTACAGTAACACCCCTCTCCTACAGCTAGGGACAGAGACTGGCCTGTAATTAAAATAACACCCCTCTCCTACAGCTAGGGACAGAGACTGACCTGTAATTAAAATAACACCCCTCTCCTACAGCTAGGGACAGAGACTGGCCTGTACTTACAGTAACACCCCTCTCCTACAGCTAGGGACAGAGACTGGCCTGTACTTACAGTAACACCCCTCTCCTACAGCTAGGGACAGAGACTGGCCTGTACTTACAGTAACACCCCTCTCCTACAGCTAGGGACAGAGACTGGCCTGTACTTACAGTAACACCCCTCTCCTACAGCTAGGGACAGAGACTGGCCTGTACTTACAGTAACACCGCTCTCCTACAGCTAGGGACAGAGACTGACCTGTAATTAAAATAACACCCCTCTCCTACAGCTAGGGACAGAGACTGACCTGTACTTACAGTAACACCCCTCTCCTCCAGCTAGGGACAGAGAATGGCCTGTACTTACAGTAACACCCCTCTCCTACAGCTAGGGACAGAGACTGACCTGTAATTAAAATAACACCCCTCTCCTACAGCTAGGGACAGAGACTGGCCTGTACTTACAGTAACACCCCTCTCCTACAGCTAGGGACAGAGAATGGCCTGTACTTACAGTAACACCCCTCTCCTACAGCTAGAGACAGAGACTGGGGAAGGAGTTTGGTCTCTAGTGGTTATAAATCCATGGCGTTGATATTTGAACTAAAAGCCAAGAATGTGTGTAGAAGCTTATGCACAAGGTAGCTATCACCTTCTGTCTGCCTTGTCCAGTGTTTCCCAAAATGCATCTGGAAGTAGAGATGGGACACTGACAGGAAACAGAGAATGGGCTGGACAGTGTGAAGACTGTGGACACATTGGCAGTGGTGGTAAAGGGGCAGAGTGGACAGGGCAGATGGAGAGGTCGAAGGTTAAGAGAGGTGGAACGAGGGAGAGAGGCTGACGGTGGTTGACGTTGAGGTGACGGAGGGATGGAGTGACATTTTCTTAACACGTTTATTTCCCATCATCCTTACCTCTAATCGGTGTACCACCTAGTTGAAGGTAATTCGGAACGCAAACGAGATTGGAGAGAGAGGGAGAGAGCGAGAGTTAGTAAATAAGACAGAAAGAGAGGAGAGAAGGCAAATGAATGAAAGTAATACATGGTTAAATAGATAAACCGCAGGTCTAGACGTTAGAGGAAATAATTCAGGTTAGTAAAATAATGAAAATCTACAGCAGAGTGATCGGAGAGGAAGAGATGTAACCGTTGTGTGGGTGATGTAGTGGTACCAATAACAGTTTGGAGAGCTAACGCTAGGCCATGCTAGTAGCTAGCTAAATGACAGGTGGGTACACAGCAGATATTTTTTTAACCTACATTTAACTAGGCAAGTCAGTTAAGAACAAATTCTTATTTCCAATGACAGCCTAGGAACAGCCTGCCCTGTTAAGGGGCAGAACGACATATCTTGTCAGCGCGGGGGTTTGAGCTTGCAACCTTCCGGTTACTAGTCCAACGCTCTAACCACTAGGCTACCCTGCCGCCCCAGGTTAGCAGGTGTCATGGCTAGGGTTAGAGATAGCAAGGCTTGTTAATGTGTGTGTGTGTGTGTGTGTGTGTGTGTGTGTGTTACCACTAATCAGCCCTTTACACTTTTTTTTTTTTTTTTTACCAAAAAGTAGGGCAGTATGTAGGGAATAGGGTGCAATTTGGGACTGAGCCACAGACTGCCTGACCGACAGAAAGACAGGACTCTGTGAAGAGAAAGGGCCTCTCACCTCAAATCAAGTGCATACTTTAACGTGAAATGCTTTACGAGCCCTTCATCCACAAAGAAGATACTAAACACAGTAAAATAACACAACACAATAACAATAAGGAGGCTATATACAAGGAGTTCCACTAGTGAGTCAGCGTACTGGGGTGGGGGTACGAGGTAGTTGTGAGTCGGCGTACTGGGGGTACGAGGTAGTTGTGAGTCGGCGTACTGGGGGTACGAGGTAGTTGTGAGTCGGCGTACTGGGGGTACGAGGTAGTTGTGAGTCGGCGTACTGGGGGTACGAGGTAGTTGTGAGTCGGCGTACTGGGGGTACGAGGTAGTTGTGAGTCAGTGTACTGGGGGTACGAGGTAGTTGTGAGTCAGTGTACTGGGGGTACGAGGTAGTTGTGAGTCGGCGTACTGGGGGTACGAGGTAGTTGTGAGTCGGCGTACTGGGGGTACGAGGTAGTTGTGAGTCAGTGTACTGGGGGTACGAGGTAGTTGTGAGTCGGTGTACTGGGGGTACGACGTAGTTGTGAGTCGGTGTACTGGGGGTACGAGGTAGTTGTGAGTCGGCGTACTGGGGGTACGAGGTAGTTGTGAGTCAGTGTACTGGGGGTACGAGGTAGTTGTGAGTCGGGGGGATTGGGGGTACGAGGTAGTTGTGAGTCAGTGTACTGGGGGTACGAGGTAGTTGTGAGTCGGTGTACTGGGGGTACGAGGTAGTTGTGAGTCGGCGTACTGGGGGTACGAGGTAGTTGTGAGTCGGCGTACTGGGGGTACGAGGTAGTTGTGAGTCGGTGTACTGGGGGGACGAGGTAGTTGTGAGTCGGTGTACTGGGGGTACGAGGTAGTTGTGAGTCGGTGTACTGGGGGTACGACGTAGTTGTGAGTCAGTGTACTGGGGGTACGACGTAGTTGTGAGTCGGTGTACTGGGGGTACGAGGTAGTTGTGAGTCGGTGTACTGGGGGTACGAGGTAGTTGTGAGTCGGTGTACTGGGGGTACGACGTAGTTGTGAGTCGGTGTACTGGGGGTACGAGGTAGTTGTGAGTCGGCGTACTGGGGGTACGAGGTAGTTGGGGTGATTGATTGAGGTAATATGTACATGTAGGTGAAAAGCAGAAGCCACCTCCTCTGTGATTTCGGGTCACATCCCAAATGGTTCCCTATACCCTACACAATGCACTACATTTTACCAGAGCCCTATAGGTAGTAGAGCACTATATAGGGAATAGAGTGCCATTTGTGACACAGAAAATATCCTCTAAATGAGGAGAATTAAAGAGCAACTCAAAGAGCCACTAATCGTTCTAACTCTCTCTCTACTTTCTGACAGACCCAGGGTCAGCCCTTAAAGATGTTTATTTATCTAATCTTCTTAACATTGGCCTCTCCCCAATCTGATCTGGGGTCGGGTTAAAGATGTTTATTTACCTAATCTTCTTAACTCTAACCTCTCCCCAATCTGATCTGGGGTTAGGGCTAAAGCAATTGATTTATCCAGCCTTGGGAACAGAGAGAGCAGAGAGAGGCACATCAATTTATTTCTTCAGTGTGTGTGTGTGTTTCCTCTCTCCCAGGCTGGATCTTGGCTGAGCCACTCCAGGCTGGATCTTGGCTGAGCCACTCCAGGCTGGATCTTGGCTGAGCCACTCCAGGCTGGATCTTTGCTGAGCCACTCCAGGCTGGATCTTGGCTGAGCCACTCCAGGCTGGATCTTGGCTGAGCCACTCCAGGCTGGATCTTGGCTGAGCCACTCCAGGCTGGATCTTTGCTGAGCAACTCCAGGCTGGAATTACCGTCTCCTCTGAGGATGCTAAAGGGCACACTATTTACACTGTAGTGCACCACTTTTAATCAGAGCCCTATTAGGTTGCCATTTGGGACGCATCCTAGCCCTCTCTACTCCGTGCCCCCGCCGTCCTCATGTTTCAGAAGGGCTCAGCTAAGTCCCTCTTGATGAAAAAGGGCAACTTCAATTATTTTATTTTCTGCACTGCTGGAGACCACTAATTCATTTTAGCATTTTGGTATGTGGAGACTGTAGACGGTCCATTTGGTACTGTGTGTGGGCAGTCCAAAAATATTAAAATATTTACTGTTTTCCACTGAAAAGAAGATCTACCTGCTACACACACATACATTATATATATATATACACTATACTTCAGCATATATATATATATACTTCACTGAATGTTGCGCAGCACTGATAAACACACTATAAGATGGAAAGTTGTATCTTGCTTCTGTTACTAAGCAGGAATGGGTCTCCATTAAGTCTGTTACTAAGCAGGAATGGGTCTCCATTAAGTCTGTTACTAAGCAGGAATGGGTCTCCATTAAGTCTGTTACTAAGCAGGAATGGGTCTCCATTAAGTCTGTTACTAAGCAGGAATGGGTCTTCATTAAGTCTGTTACTAAGCAGGAATGGGTCTCCATTAAGTCTGTTACTAAGCAGGAATGGGTCTCCATTAAGTCTGTTACTAAGCAGGAATGGGTCTCCATTAAGTCTGTTACTAAGCAGGAATGGGTCTCCATTAAGTATGTTACTAAGCAGGAATGGGTCTCCATTAAGTCTGTTACTAAGCAGGAATGGGTCTCCATTAAGTCTGTTACTAAGCAGGAATGGGTCTCCATTAAGTCTGTTACTAAGCAGGAATGGGTCTCCATTAAGTCTGTTACTAAGCAGGAATGGGTCTCCATTAAGTCTGTTACTAAGCAGGAATGGGTCTCCATTAAGTCTGTTACTAAGCAGGAATGGGTCTCCATTAAGTCTGTTACTAAGCAGGAATGGGTCTCCATTAAGTCTGTTACTAAGCAGGAATGAGTCTTTATTAAGTGGAAAGGAGTTGCAGGGAGAGTAGACATTCTTACCTGAGCGGAGTTGTTTGATTCGTCCGTTGCTGCTGTTGATGTCTACAGGCAGGAAGTCTTTAAACCAGGTGATCTCTGGGTCAGGGTTGCCGCTGGCAGCACACAGCATGGTGGCCGTCCTGGTCTTCTCTACCACCTTAAGCTGGGGACCCATGTCTATGTTGGGGAACCCATGAGGGATCTGGTTCTCTGTAGAAGAGACAAGTAGAAATAGGATTAGTGTGAATGATGGACTACAGCGGGACTTGACCAAGCCGTTGAGAGAACCTTCCACCCAAAAATGTAATTAGATGATAATATAAATAAATGTATATGTACAGTCCCATAAAGGACGTGACTTCACATAATAATATAAACTGTGATTTTCATAGCATGTACTAACCAGAGAGAGAGAGAGAGAGAAAGAGAGAAAGAGCAATAGTGAGTGAGAGAGAGATATAGAAGAAGCCTAGCTTTAAACAACCCGAGGAGAACAAAAGCCTACATTATAGACACCCACAAACTCCACCCAGCAAGACAAACATCAATAATGTAACCCATCACAACATTTAGGATCATGAGGTAGAGCAGAGCCATGACAAATTCCTCGCTCCAGTGACAAATTCATTCTGCGGAGAGATCATTTGGGATTGTAAAAGTGATCATTTTTATGATTCATGATTTTCTCTCCTTTAATTCCTTCAATGTTTTTTACTGACGGCTGACTGCGATGCCATTGGCCTAAAGCATAGTAAAGAGTATTATTTGGTAACGAGAAGATACTGAAACCCTTTAAAGATGACTGATTAGTTGATTCCTCTCCTCAAGTGTGGAAGTCTACGCCTATTAAATCGATGACGAGGAGTGAGCACCTCTGGGTGAAAGGGGTGAAGAATTGGCACATAGTTCTAGTTTGTTCCTCTTTCACCGTTCTGTTTCTTTTTTTTTAATCTGCGTCTTCATACGCTGATGGTCCCCTGAGAAAAACATCCAGGAGCTCTATTATTGTGGTAGTACTGAACAGAAGCTCTATTCTTGTGGTAGTACTGAACAGGAGCTCTATTCTTGTGGTAGTACTGAACAGTAGCTCTATTCTTGTGGTAGTACTGTACAGAAGCTCTATTCCTGTGGTAGTACTGAACAGAAGCTCTATTCTTGTGGTAGTACTGAACAGAAGCTCTATTCTTGTGGTAGTACTGAACAGTAGCTCTATTCTTGTGGTAGTACTGAACAGAAGCTCTATTCGTGTGGTAGTACTGAACAGTAGCTCTATTCGTGTGGTAGTACTGTACAGAAGCTCTATTCCTGTGGTAGTACTGAACAGAAGCTCTATTCTTGTGGTAGTACTGAACAGAAGCTCTATTCTTGTGGTAGTACTGAACAGTAGCTCTATTCTTGTGGTAGTACTGAACAGAAGCTCTATTCGTGTGGTAGTACTGAACAGTAGCTCTATTCGTGTGGTAGTACTGAACAGAAGCTCTATTCTTGTGGTAGTACTGAACAGAAGCTATATTCTTGTGGTAGTACTGAACAGAAGCTTGAGGGCATTTTAGAGGAAGGGCTGTTGTTGTTAAAAAGCAGGTTTTAGACTAACTAATGTAGGTAATAACCTAGCTAATGTAGGTGATAACCTAGCTAATGTAGGTGATAAGCCTAGCTAATGTAGGTGATAACCTACCTAATATAGGTGATAACCTACCTAATATAGGTGATAAGCCTAGCTAATGTAGGTGGTAACCTAGCTAATGTAGGTGGTAATCTAGCTAATGTATATGTTAGCCTAACTAATGTAGGTGTAAACCTAGCTAATGTAGGTGGTAATCTAGCTAATGTAGGTGTAGGTGGTAATCTAGCTAATGTATATGTTAGCCTAACTAATGTAGGTGGTAATCTAGCTAATGTAGATGTTAGCCTAACTCATGTAGGTGGTAATCTAGCTAATGTAGGTGGTAATCTAGCTAATGTAGGTGGTAATCTAGTTAATGTTGGTGTTAGCCTAGCCAAAGATTGGTGTTAGCCTAGCTAATGTAGGTTACCACCTACGTTTGTTCCGTTTGCGATAATTTTTGTTCCTAGCGAATACTCCCCAGGTGTCAGTATTACAGCCCATGCAAACAAAAAAAAAATGTTAATTGGTTGGAACATTCTGAGAAGGAGGAGGATATGCTTTGAGACTTTAGAGAGGGCGGGCTGAAAAAACTCATAGGAGTCGACAACTCCCTGGTATCAGAAACACAAACTGGTAATAATTCAGGAGGAAAACAGCTGCTGTGGCTGTTATACAGTACGTTGGTTCAGAGCCTCCTAGTGTTAGCATTACAGCGGAGCTGTTAGTATAGGTGGCTAACACCGAGAGAGAGAGAGACACACAGGGAGCTGTACAGGTGGCTAACACCGAGAGAGAGAGACACACACAGGGAGCTGTACAGGTGGCTAACACCGAGAGAGAGAGAGAGAGAGAGAGAGAGAGACACACACAGAGAGCTGTACAGGTGGCTAACACAGAGAGAGAGAGAGAGAGACACACACAGGGAGCTGTACAGGTGGCTAACACCGAGAGAGAGACACACACAGGGAGCTGTACAGGTGGCTAACACCGAGAGAGAGACACACACACACACACACACCTGTTCTCACCCCCTATCTCAGAGACACAAACATCAACATCACTCCTACCCAGAACCACCTGTTCTCACCCCTATCAACAACATCACTCCTACCCAGAACCACCTGTTCTCACCCCCTATCTCAGAGACACAAACATCAACATCACTTCTACCCAGAACCACCTGTTCTCACCCCCTATCTCAGAACAACAAACATCAATAACATCACTCCTACCCAGAACCACCTGTTCTCACCCCCTATCTCAGAACAACAAACATCAATAACATCACTCCTACCCAGAACCACCTGTTCTCACCCCTATCAACAACATCACTCCTACCCAGAACCACCTGTTCTCACCCCCTATCTCAGAGACACAAACATCAACATCACTTCTACCCAGAACCACCTGTTCTCACCCCCTATCTCAGAACAACAAACATCAATAACATCACTCCTACCCATAACCACCTGCACTCACCCCCTATCTCAGAACAACAAACATCAATAACATCACTCCTACCCAGAACCACCTGCACTCACCCCCTATCTCAGAACAACAAACATCAATAACATCACTCCTACCCAGAACCACCTGCACTCACCCCCTATCTCAGAACAACAAACATCAATAACATCACTCCTACCCAGAACCACCTGCACTCACCCCCTATCTCAGAACAACAAACATCAATAACATCACTCCTACCCAGAACCACCTGTTCTCACCCCCTATCTCAGAACAACAAACATCAATAACATCACTCCTACCCAGAACCACCTGTTCTCACCCCCTATCTCAGAACAACAAACATCAATAACATCACTCCTACCCAGAACCACCTGTTCTCACCCCCTATCTCAGAACAACAAACATCAATAACATCACTCCTACCCAGAACCACCTGCACTACTCTCCGCCACATCCTCCAAATACACCATTTTGTTCCTCTCCGTCGCTCTTTCAATATTTACATAACATTTACATAATATTTACATAATGATAATGATTTTTCCATTGTCTTAACGATGGAGCACTGTTGGATTTCCAGTTTTTAAGTATACATTTATTTTTCAAGATAATTGATGAGAAGAGTTTCGTCCAATCAGGACATGTCTTGAAACACGCAGACATACGGATTACCTGTCAATTCGGTTAGTTATGTTCCAACTTTCCCTCCATCTTGTGCCAATATCAGTTCTGTTTAAGGCTGTGTTCCAATAGTTTACATTCGTTTCTGAGAGAATGTCAGTTGGATTGTCTCTCTGCAAGGTTTTTTTTACATATCTTAAATATCAAATAAACATCCTTTTCTGACTCAAATAGGATTCCCTCAAGATTGCTCTGATGTCCAAAAGATTTTAAAATCAACATTTCGTAATATGTAACTTCTTAAGTTGCATGTATTTGAAACTATCTACATTGGTCAGTCCAAAATTGTTTTTAAATTCTGTCATGGAAATAAATGTATTTTCTTATTACCAAGTAATTGACCGTTTCTATGCCTTCGGTTTCCCATTGGGGATCAATTTATCTGTCAATTCTGAAAAGCTATCCAAGGATTGTTCAATACTGTTGTTTTTTTAGGGAGTGATATTGGTTCTTGTAGAATCAGAGAGGGGAGGAGAGGGAGGGAGGGGGAAGGATAAGGAGGGAGGGGGGAGGATAAGGAGCGAGGGGGGAGGATAAGGAGGGAGGGGGGGGATAAGGAGGGAGGGGGGAGGATAAGGAGCGAGGGGGGAGGATAAGGAGGGAGGGGTGGATGGCAGAAGAAGCAGAAAGAAAGAGTGAAAGAAAGGGAAGGAGTGAGGGATGAGAAGGAGGGGTGCATGACACCCTCCTGCCAGCTCCAATTACCAGTGTGAGTGGGAGCGTGCAGAGAGGTTGATGGGTCTAATCAGTCCTCCTCTGGAGAGGGACCAGTACCCTGTTCCTTCACACACACACAGACACACACACACACACACACACACACACACACACACACAAACACACACACACACACACACACGCACACGTCCTCCCACCCCGTCCCTTAGTCCCACTGGGACTACAGCTCAGTTCCATGTTCAAGTCACACACAGTCATTCTGTGGAGAGCAAACAAACTGCTCTCCACAGGGGCCATACACTCCAACCCCACCACCATGGGGGCCCCACACTCCAACCCCACCACCATGGGGCCCCACACTCCAACCCCACCACCATGGGGCCCCACACTCCAACCCCACCACCATGGGGGCCCCACACTCCAACCCCAGCACCATGGGGGCCACACACTCCAACCCCACCACCATGGGGGCCCCACACTCCAACCCCACCACCATGGGGCCCCACTTTCCAACCGCACCACCATGGGGGCCCCACATTCCAACCCCACCACCATGGGGGCCTTACACTCCAACCGCACCACCATGGGGGGCCCCACACTCCAACCCCACCACCTTAGGGGCCTTACACTCCAACCCCAGCACCATGGGGGCCCCACACTCCAACCCCACCACCTTAGGGGCCTTACACTCCAACCCCAGCATCATGGTGGGCCCACATACACTCACATACAGTACTAGCTACACACAGATACACAAGCCCACACACTCTGCAGCAGCGACATCATAGTGGCTGTGTAGCTGGAGAGCTCTGAACTTTTGTCTTAGTCTTTTATAGTCTGGAGTGCAGTGGAACAGTGGAGAGGCTTTCTGTTGAACGGCACGCTGGGAATGTTTAAGTAAAGACTGGGGTCACGTTCTAAAATGGCGGCTTATTTCTATGGTAGTGCATTACTTTACACCATGGGCTCTGGTCAACAGAGGGCCCTGTATATGGAATAGGGCATATTTGAGATGCAACCCAGGCCTGCTGAGGAAGACGTCCTTCTGCTGACAGAAATCATGGTTTCTCCTCCGAAAAGGCAACTCTAGACATAATATACCCATGACAAAGAAATTATCTGTAAATTCACATCATTTGCCTAGCTTTTTCTCAAGTAGTTCATTTATTTTATTTCACCTTTATATAACCAGGTCGGCCAGTTCACAACAAGTTCTCATTTACAACTGCGACCTGGCCAAGATAAAGCAAAGCAGTGTGACAAAAACAACAACACAGAGTTACACATCAACAAACATACAGTCAATAGCACAATAGAAAAATCTATGTACAGTGTGTGCAAATGTAGAAGATTAGGGAGGTAAGGCAATAAATAGGCCATAGTGGAGAAATAATTACAATTTGGCATTAACACTGGAGTGATATATGTGCAGATGGTGATGTGCAAGCAGAGATACTGGGGTGCAAAAGAGCAAAAATAAAAATAACAATTTGGGCATGAGGTAGTTGGATGTGCTATTTACAGATTGGCTATGTACAGGTGCAATGATAGGTAAGCTGCTCTGACAGCTGGTGCTTAAAGTTAGAGAGGGAGATATGAGTCTCCAGCTTCAGAGATTTTTGCAGTTTGTTCCAGTCATTAGCAGCAGAGAACTGGAAGGAAAGGCAGCCAAAAGAGGAATTGGCTTTGGGGATGACCAGTGAGATATACCTGCTGGAGCGCGTGCTACGGGTGGGTGTTGCTATGGTGACCAGTGAGCTGAGATAAGGCGGGGCTTTACCTAGCAAAGACTTACAGATGACCTGGAGCCAGTGGGTTTGGCGACAAATATGAAGCGTGGGCCAGCCAACGAGAGCATACAGGTCGCAGTGGTGGGTAGTGTATGGGGCTTTGGTGACAAAACAAATGGCCCTGTGATAGACTACATCCAGTTTGCTGAGTAGAGTGTTGGCTATTTTGTAAATGACATCGCTAAAGCCAAGGTTCGGTCGGATAGTCAGTTTTACAAGGGTATGTTTGGCAGCATGGGTGAAGGAGGCTTTGTTTGCGAAATAGGAAGCTGATTCTAGATTTCATTTTGGATTGGAGATGCTTAATGTGAGTCTGGAAGGATAGTTTACAGTCTAACCAGACACTTAGGTATTTGTAGTTGTCCACATATTCTAAGTCAGAACCGTCCAGAGTAGTGATGCTAGGCGGGCGGGCGGGTGAGGGCAGCGATCGGTTGAAGAGCATGCATTTAGATTTACTAGTATTTTAAAGTAGTTGGAGGCCACGGAAGGAGTGTTGTATGGCATTGAAGCTCGTCTGGAGGTTTGTTAACACCGTGTCCAAAGAAGGGCCAGAAGTATACAGAATGGTGTTGTCTGCATAGAGGTGGATCAGAGAATCACCAGCAGCAAGAGCGACATCATTGATATATACAGAGAAAAGAGTCGGCCCGAGAATTGAACACTATGTGGTACCCCCATAGAGACTGCCAGAGGTCCGGACAACAGGCCCTCCAATTTGACATACTGAACTCTGTCTGTGAAGTAGTTGGTGAACCAGGCAAGGCAGTCATTAGAGAAACCAAGACTGTTGAGTCTGCTGATAAGAATGTGGTGATTGACAGAATTCGAAAGCCTTGGCCAGGTCGATGAAGAGTATTGCACAGTAATGTCTCTTATTGATGCCGGTTATGATATTGTTTAGGACCTTGAGCGTGACTGAGGTGCCCCCATGACCAGCTCAGAAACCAGATTGCATACTGGAGAAGATACGGTGGGATTCAAAATGGTCGGTGATCTGTTTGTTAACTTGGCTTTCGAAGATTTTAGAAAAGGCAGGGTAGGATGGATACAGGTCCAGTGTCACGACTTCCCCCGAAGTCTTCTAGCCATCATCAATCTACCTTTCATTTTCCATTTGTTTTGTCTTGTCTTCCATCACACCTGGTTTCAATTCCATCATTACATGTTGTGCATTTAACCCTCTGTTCCCCCCTTGTCCAGTATTGTTTATTTGTAAGTGCTTGTGCACGTTATGTGCACGTTATGTGCACAGGTTTTGAACACATTTATTGATCGGGTTTAATTGTTCTGTTTCCGGGTGGTTTTTATTGTTAAACTGCGCCGTTGTAAACACAGTTTTTTGCTCTCCTGCGGGATTCGAAATGGTCGGTGATCTGTTTGTTAACATGGCTTTCGAAGACTTTAGAAAGGCAGGGCAGGATGGATATAGGTCTGTAACAGTTTGGGTCTAGAGTGTCTCCCCCTTTGAAGAGGGGGATGACCGCGGCATCTTTCTAATCTATGGGGTATCTAATCTCAGACGATACGAAAGAGAGGTTGAACAGGCTAGTAATAGGGGTTGCAACAATTTTTTAGAAAGAGAGGGTCCAGACTGTCTAGCCTGGCTGATTTGTAGGGATCCAGATTCTGCAGCTCTTTCAGAACATCAGTTGTTTGGATTTGGGCAAGTTGCTGCAGAGCTGTTGGCCGGTAAAGTGGTAGACAGGTGGAAAGCATGTCCAGCTGTAGAAAAATGCTTATTAAAATCATCGATTATCGTAGATTTATCAGTGGTGACAGTGTTTCCTAGCCTCAGTGCAGTGGGCAGCTGGGAAGAGATGCTCTTGTTCTCCATGGACAGTGTCCCAGAACCTTTTGGAATTAGCGCTACAGGATGAAAATTTCTGTTTGAAAAAGCTAGCCTTTGCTTTCCTAACTGACTGTGTATATTGGTTCCTGACATCCCTGAAAAGTTGCATATCACGGGGGCTATTCGATGCTAATGCAGAACGCCACTGGAGGTTTTGTGCTGGTCAAGGGCAGTCAAGTCGGGAACCATAGCCTATATCTGTTCTTAGTTCTACATTTTTTGAATGGGGAATACTTATTTAAGATGGTGAGGAAAGCACTTTCAAAGAGCAACCAGGCATCCTCTACTGACGGGATGAGGTAAATTAGAAAGGCCTGCTCGCTGCTCGCCGAGCCGGTCACGGGTGCACCTCAGCCACACTCAAGGTACTAAACGATATCATAACCGCCATCGATAAAAGACAGTACTGTGCAGCCGTCTTCATCGACCTTGCCAAGGCTTTCGACTCTGTCAATCACCATATTCTTATCGGCAGACTCAGTAGCCTCGGTTTTTCGGATGACTGCCTTGCCTGGTTCACCAATTACTTTGCAGACAGAGTTCAGTGTGTCAAATCGGAGGGCATGCTGTCCGGTCCTCTGGCAGTCTCTATGGGGGTGCCACAGGGTTCAATTCTCGGGCCGACTCTTTTCTCTGTATACATCAATGATGTTGCTCTTGCTGCGGGCGATTCCCTGATCCACCTCTACGCAGACGACACCATTCTATATACTTTCGGCCCGTCATTGGACACTGTGCTATCTAACCTCCAAACAAGCTTCAATGCCATACAACACTCCTTCCGCGGCCTCCGACTGCTCTTAAACGCTAGTAAAACCAAATGCATGCTTTTCAACCGATCGCTGCCTGCACCCGCATGCCCGCCTAGCATCACCACCCTGGATGGTTCCGACCTAGAATATGTGGACATCTATAAGTACCTAGGTGTCTGGCTAGACTGCAAACTCTCCTTCCAGACTCATATCAAACATCTCCAATCGAAAATCAAATCAAGAGTCGGCTTTCTATTCCGCAACAAAGCCTCCTTCACTCACGCCGCCAAGCTTACCCTAGTAAAACTGACTATCCTACCGATCCTCGACTTCGGCGATGTCATCTACAAAATGGCTTCCAACACTCTACTCAGCAAACTGGATGCAGTCTATCACAGTGCCATCCGTTTTGTCACTAAAGCACCTTATACCACCCACCACTGCGACTTGTATGCTCTAGTCGGCTGGCCCTCGCTACATATTCGTCGCCAGACCCACTGGCTCCAGGTCATCTACAAGTCCATGCTAGGTAAAGCTCCGCCTTATCTCAGCTCACTGGTCACGATGGCAACACCCATCCGTAGCACGCGCTCCAGCAGGTGTATCTCACTGATCATCCCTAAAGCCAACACCTCATTTGGCCGCCTTTCGTTCCAGTACTCTGCTGCCTGTGACTGGAACGAATTGCAAAAATCGCTGAAGTTGGAGACTTTTATCTCCCTCACCAACTTCAAACATCAGCTATCTGAGCAGCTAACCGATCGCTGCAGCTGTACATAGTCTATTGGTAAATAGCCCACCCATTTTCACCTACCTCATCCCCATACTGTTTTTATTTATTTATTTTTCTGCTCTTTTGCACACCAATATCTCTACCTGTACATGACCATCTGATCATTTATCACTCCAGTGTTAATCTGCAAAATTGTAATTATTCGCCTACCTCATGCCTTTTGCACACATTGTATATAGACTCCCCCTTTGTTTTCTACTGTGTTATTGACTTGTTAATTGTTTACTCCATGTGTAACTCTGTGTTGTCTGCTCATACTGCTATGCTTTATCTTGGCCAGGTCGCAGTTGCAAATGAGAACTTGTTCTCAACTAGCCTACCTGGTTAAATAAAGGTGTTCTCAACTAGCCTACCTGGTTAAATAAAGGTGTTCTCAACTGGCCTACCTGGTTAAATAAAGGTGTTCTCAACTAGCCTACCTGGTTAAATAAAGGTGTTCTCAACTAGCCTACCTGGTTAAATAAAGGTGTTCTCAACTAGCCTACCTGGTTAAATAAAGGTGTTCTCAACTGGCCTACCTGGTTAAATAAAGGTGTTCTCAACTGGCCTACCTGGTTAAATAAAGGTGTTCTCAACTAGCCTACCTGGTTAAATAAAGGTGTTCTCAACTGGCCTACCTGGTTAAATAAAGGTGTTCTCAACTGGCCTACCTGGTTAAATAAAGGTGTTCTCAACTAGCCTACCTGGTTAAATAAAGGTGTTCTCAACTAGCCTACCTGGTTAAATAAAGGTGTTCTCAACTAGCCTACCTGGTTAAATAAAGGTGTTCTCAACTAGCCTACCTGGTTAAATAAAGGTGTTCTCAACTAGCCTACCTGGTTAAATAAAGGTGTTCTCAACTGGCCTACCTGGTTAAATAAAGGTGTTCTCAACTGGCCTACCTGGTTAAATAAAGGTGTTCTCAACTGGCCTACCTGGTTAAATAAAGGTGTTCTCAACTGGCCTACCTGGTTAAATAAAGGTGTTCTCAACTAGCCTACCTGGTTAAATAAAGGTGTTCTCAACTAGCCTACCTGGTTAAATAAAGGTGTTCTCAACTAGCCTACCTGGTTAAATAAAGGTGTTCTCAACTGGCCTACCTGGTTAAATAAAGGTGTTCTCAACTGGCCTACCTGGTTAAATAAAGGTGTTCTCAACTGGCCTACCTGGTTAAATAAAGGTGTTCTCAACTAGCCTACCTGGTTAAATAAAGGTGTTCCCAACTAGCCTACCTGGTTAAATAAAGGTGTTCTCAACTAGCCTACCTGGTTAAATAAAGGTGTTCTCAACTAGCCTACCTGGTTAAATAAAGGTGTTCTCAACTAGCCTACCTGGTTAAATAAAGGTGTTCTCAACTGGCCTACCTGGTTAAATAAAGGTGTTCTCAACTGGCCTACCTGGTTAAATAAAGGTGTTCTCAACTGGCCTACCTGGTTAAATAAAGGTGTTCTCAACTGGCCTACCTGGTTAAATAAAGGTGTTCTCAACTAGCCTACCTGGTTAAATAAAGGTGTTCTCAACTAGCCTACCTGGTTAAATAAAGGTGTTCTCAACTAGCCTACCTGGTTAAATAAAGGTGTTCTCAACTGGCCTACCTGGTTAAATAAAGGTGTTCTCAACTGGCCTACCTGGTTAAATAAAGGTGTTCTCAACTGGCCTACCTGGTTAAATAAAGGTGTTCTCAACTAGCCTACCTGGTTAAATAAAGGTGTTCTCAACTAGCCTACCTGGTTAAATAAAGGTGTTCTCAACTGGCCTACCTGGTTAAATAAAGGTGTTCTCAACTAGCCTACCTGGTTAAATAAAGCTGTTCTCAACTAGCCTACCTGGTTAAATAAAGGTGTTCTCAACTAGCCTACCTGGTTAAATAAAGGTGTTCTCAACTAGCCTACCTGGTTAAATAAAGGTGAAATTAAAAAAAAGAAATTAAAAAAGTGTTTTAGGGAGCAATTGACAATGATGAGGGGTGGTCATTTGACTGCAGACCCATTATGGAAGCAGGCAATGAAGCAGTGATCGCTGAAATTCTGTTTGTAGACAGCAGAGGTGTATATAGAGGGCAAGTTGGTCAGGATGACATCTAAGAGGGTGCCCATAGTTACGGATATAGGGTTGTACCTGGTAGGTTCCTTGATCATTTGTGTGAGATTGAGGGCATCTAGCTTAGATTGTAGGACGGCCGGGGTGTTAAGCATATCCCAGTTTAGGTCACCTAACAGTATGAACTCTGAAGATAGATGGGGGGCAATCAAATCACATATGTTTAACCCGGAGACTTACAGAGTCAGTCTGTTTGTCAGTCAGTCTGTCAATCAGTCTGTTCTGTCTAGTCTGGTCAACCCAGAGGCTTACTGTGTCTGTCTGTCTGTCTGGCAGTCAGTCAGTCAGTCAGTCTGTCAATCAGTCTGTTCTGTCTAGTCTGGTCAACCCAGAGGCTTACTGTGTCTGTCT
>NC_143029.1:86772500-86795000 GCF_057628025.1 Oncorhynchus mykiss | reverse complement strand
AGACTATTCTCTCAGGGGAAGTTGGTAGACTATTCTCTCAGGGGCAGTTGGTAGACTATTCCCTCAGGGGCAGTTGGTAGACTATTCCCTCAGGGGCAGTTGGTAGACTATTCTCTCAGGGGCAGTTGGTAGACTATTCTCTCAGGGGCAGTTGGTAGACTATTCTCTCAGAGGAAGTTGGTAGACTATTCCCTCAGGGGCAGTTGGTAGACTATTCTCTCAGGGGCAGTTGGTAGACTATTCTCTCAGAGGAAGTTGGTAGACTATTCCCTCAGGGGCAGTTGGTAGACTATTCTCTCAGGGGCAGTTGGTAGACTATTCTCTCAGGGGCAGTTGGTAGACTATTCCCTCAGGGGCAGTTGGTAGACTATTCTCTCAGGGGCAGTTGGTAGACTATTCCCTCAGGGGCAGTTGGTAGACTATTCTCTCAGGGGCAGTTGGTAGACTATTCTCTCAGGGGCAGTTGGTAGACTATTCTCTCAGAGGAAGTTGGTAGACTATTCCCTCAGGGGCAGTTGGTAGACTATTCTCTCAGAGGAAGTTGGTAGACTATTCCCTCAGGGGCAGTTGGTAGACTATTCTCTCAGGGGCAGTTGGTAGACTATTCTCTCAGGGGCAGTTGGTAGACTATTCTCTCAGAGGAAGTTGGTAGACTATTCCCTCAGGGGCAGTTGGTAGACTATTCTCTCAGAGGAAGTTGGTAGACTATTCTCTCAGGGGCAGTTGGTAGACTATTCCCTCAGGGGCAGTTGGTAGACTATTCTCTCAGGGGCAGTTGGTAGACTATTCCCTCAGGGGCAGTTGGTAGACTATTCCCTCAGGGGCAGTTGGTAGACTATTCTCTCAGGTGCAGTTGGTAGACTATTCCCTCAGGGGCAGTTGGTAGACTATTCTCTCAGGGGCAGTTGGTAGACTATTCCCTCAGGGGCAGTTGGTAGACTATTCTCTCAGGGGCAGTTGGTAGACTATTCTCTCAGGGGCAGTTGGTAGACTATTCTCTCAGGTGCAGTTGGTAGACTATTCCCTCAGGGGCAGTTGGTAGACTATTCTCTCAGGGGCAGTTGGTAGACTATTCCCTCAGGGGCAGTTGGTAGACTATTCCCTCAGGGGCAGTTGGTAGACTATTCTCTCAGGTGCAGTTGGTAGACTATTCCCTCAGGGGCAGTTGGTAGACTATTCTCTCAGGGGCAGTTGGTAGACTATTCCCTCAGGGGCAGTTGGTAGACTATTCTCTCAGGGGCAGTTGGTAGACTATTCCCTCAGGGGCAGTTGGTAGACTATTCCCTCAGGGGCAGTTGGTAGACTATTCTCTCAGGGGCAGTTGGTAGACTATTCCCTCAGGGGCAGTTGGTAGACTATTCTCTCAGGGGCAGTTGGTAGACTATTCCCTCAGGTGCAGTTGGTAGACTATTCCCTCAGGGGCAGTTGGTAGACTATTCTCTCAGGTGCAGTTGGTAGACTATTCTCTCAGGGGCAGTTGGTAGACTATTCTCTCAGGGGCAGTTGGTAGACTATTCTCTCAGGGGCAGTTGGTAGACTATTCTCTCAGGGGCAGTTTGTAGACTATTCTCTCAGGGGCAGTTGGTAGACTATTCTCTCAGGGGCAGTTGGTAGACTATTCCCTCAGGGGCAGTTGGTAGACTATTCCCTCAGGGGCAGTTGGTAGACTATTCTCTCAGGGGCAGTTGGTAGACTATTCTCTCAGGGGCAGTTGGTAGACTATTCCCTCAGGGGCAGTTGGTAGACTATTCTCTCAGAGGAAGTTGGTAGACTATTCCCTCAGGGGCAGTTGGTAGACTATTCCCTCAGGGGCAGTTGGTAGACTATTCCCTCAGGGGCAGTTGGTAGACTATTCTCTCAGGGGCAGTTGGTAGACTATTCTCTCAGGTGCAGTTGGTAGACTATTCCCTCAGGGGAAGTTGGTAGACTATTCTCTCAGAGGAAGTTGGTAGACTATTCCCTCAGGGGAAGTTGGTAGACTATTCTCTCAGAGGAAGTTGGTAGACTATTCCCTCAGGGGCAGTTGGTAGACTATTCTCTCAGGTGCAGTTGGTAGACTATTCCCTCAGGGGAAGTTGGTAGACTATTCTCTCAGGGGCAGTTGGTAGACTATTCTCTCAGGGGCAGTTGGTAGACTATTCTCTCAGGGGCAGTTGGTAGACTATTCCCTCAGGGGCAGTTGGTAGACTATTCCCTCAGGTGCAGTTGGTAGACTATTCTCTCAGAGGAAGTTGGTAGACTATTCTCTCAGGGGCAGTTGGTAGACTATTCTCTCAGGGGCAGTTGGTAGACTATTCTCTCAGAGGAAGTTGGTAGACTATTCCCTCAGGGGCAGTTGGTAGACTATTCTCTCAGGTGCAGTTGGTAGACTATTCTCTCAGAGGAAGTTGGTAGACTATTCTCTCAGAGGAAGTTGGTAGACTATTCTCTCAGGTGCAGTTGGTAGACTATTCTCTCAGGGGCAGTTGGTAGACTATTCTCTCAGGGGCAGTTGGTAGACTATTCTCTCAGAGGAAGTTGGTAGACTATTCCCTCAGGGGCAGTTGGTAGACTATTCTCTCAGGTGCAGTTGGTAGACTATTCTCTCAGAGGAAGTTGGTAGACTATTCCCTCAGGGGCAGTTGGTAGACTATTCTCTCAGGGGCAGTTGGTAGACTATTCTCTCAGAGGAAGTTGGTAGACTATTCTCTCAGGGGCAGTTGGTAGACTATTCCCTCAGGTGCAGTTGGTAGACTATTCTCTCAGGGGCAGTTGGTAGACTATTCTCTCAGAGGAAGTTGGTAGACTATTCCCTCAGGGGCAGTTGGTAGACTATTCTCTCAGGTGCAGTTGGTAGACTATTCTCTCAGGGGCAGTTGGTAGACTATTCTCTCAGAGGAAGTTGGTAGACTATTCCCTCAGGGGAAGTTGATCATGTAGCTCATAAATATCAAGCACGTACAGTTGAAGTCGGAAGTTTACATACACTTAGGTTGGAGTCATTAAAACTTGTTTTTCAACCACTCCACAGATTTCTTGTTAACAAACTATAGTTTTGGCAAGTCGGTTAGGACATCTACTTTGTGCATGACACAAGTCATTTTTCCAACAATTGTTTACAGATTATTTCACTTATAATTCACTGTATCACAATTCCAGTGGGTCAGAAGTTTACATACACTAAATTGACTGTGCCATAAAAAAGCCAGACTACGGTTTGCAACTGCACATGGGGACAAAGATTGTACTTTTTGGAGAAATGTCCTCTGGTCTGATGAAACAAAAGTAGAACTGTTTGGACATAATGACCATCGTTATGTTTGGAGGAAAAAGGGGGATGCTTGCAAGCCGAAGAACACCATCCCAACCGTGAAGCACGGGGGTGGCAGCATCATGTTGTGGGGGTGCTTTGCTGCAGGAGGGTCTGGTGCACTTTACAAAATAAATGGCATCATGAGGACAGAAAATTATGTGGATATATTGATATGGATATCAGTCAGGAAGTTAAAGCTAGGTCGCAAATGGGTCTTCCAAATGGACAATGACCCCAAGCATACTTTCAAAGTTGTGGCAAAATGACTTAAAGACAACAAAGTCAAGGTATTGGAGTGGACATCACAAAGCCCTGACCTCAATCCTATAGAAAATTTGTGGGCAGAATTGAAAAAGCGTGAACAAGCAAGGAGGCCTACAAACCTGACTCAGTTACACCATCTCTGTCAGGAGGAATGGGCCAAAATTCACCCAACTTATTGTGGGAAGCTTGTGGAAGGCTACCCGGAGAGTTTGATCCAAGTAAAACAATTTAAAGGCAATGCTGCCAAATACTAATTGAGTGTTTGTAAACTTCTGACCCACTGGGAATGTGAAATAAATAATTCTCTCTACATTTATTCTGACATAGCACATTCTTAAAATAAAGCGGTGATCCTAACTGATCTAAGACAGGGAAAATTTACTAGGATTAAATGTCAAGTGTATGTACATTTCCGACTTCAACTGTATGCCTTGTCTATTTAAAAAATATATATATTTTTTTTTAACCTTTATAAACTAGGCAAGAACAAATTCTTATTTACAATGACAGCCTGCCCCGGAAGATGCTGGTCCAATTGTGCACCGCCCTATGGGAATCCCAATCACAGCCGGATGTGGTGCAGCCTGGATTTGAACCAGGGACTGTAGTGACAGCTCTTGCACCGTGATGCAGTGTCTTAAACCACTGCACCATATGTCTGTTACTGGGTGGTTCTACTACTATCACATTGGTTCTGTTAACTCTAAAACAGCCAAAGTCCTGTAAACTCTAGAATTGTCATAGTCCTGCTAACACAAGAACCGCCATAGTCCTGCTAACTCTAGAACCGCCATAGTCCTGTTAATACTAGAACCGCCATAGTCCTGTTACCACCAGAATCGCCATAGTCCTGTTAACACTAGAACCGCCATAGTCCTGTTAACACTAGAACCGCCATAGTCCTGTTAACACTAGAACCACCATAGTTCTGCTAACACTAGAACCGCCATAGTCCTGCTAACACTAGAACCCCAAAATCTAAATTACAGTCAGTATCTGGTGTGGCCACCAGCTGCATTAAGTACTGCAGTGCATCTCCTCATGGACTGCACCAGATTTGCCAGTTATTGCTGTGAGATGTTCCCCCACTCTTCCACCAAGACACCTGCAAGTTCCCGGACATTTCTGGGGTGAATGGCCCTAGCTCCACCCTCCGATCCAACAGGTCTTGGCAGAACACTGACATTCCTGTCTAGCAGGAAATCACGCACAGAACAAGCAGTATGGCTGGTGGCATTGTCATGCTGGAGGGTCATGTCAGGATGAGCCTGTAGGAAGGGTACCACATGAGGAAGGAGGATTTCTTCCCTGTAACGCACAGCGTTGAGATTGCCTACAATGACAACAAGCTCAGTGCGATGATGCTGTGACACACCGCCCCAGACCATGACGAACCCTCCACCTCCAAATCGATCCTGCTCCAGAGTACAGGCCTCGGTGTAACGCTCATTCCTTCGACAATAAACGGAAATCTGACCATCACCCCTGGTGAGACACAACCGTGACTCGTCAGTGAAGAGCACTTTTTGACAGTCCTGTCCGGTCCAGCGACGGTGGGTTAGTGCCCATAGGCGACGTTGTTGCCGATGATGTCTGGTGAGGACCTGCCTTACAACAGGCCTACAAGCCCTCAGTCCAGACTCTCTCAGCCTATTGCAGACAGACTGAGCACTGATGGAGGGATTGTGCATGCCTGGTGTAACTTGGGCAGTTGTTGTTGCCATCATGTACCTCTCCCACAGGTGTGATGTTCGGATATACCGATTCTGTGCAGGTGTTGTTACATGTGGTCTGCCACTGCGAGGACGATCAGTTGTCCGTCCTGTCTCCCTGTAGAGCCGTCTTAGGCGTCTCACAGTACGGACATTGCAATTTATTGCCCAGGCCACATCTGTAGTCCTCATGCCTCCATGCAGCAGGCCTAAGGCACCTTCACGCAGATGAGCAGGGACCCTGGGCATCTTTCTTTTGGTGTTTTTCAGAGTGAGTAGAAAGGCCTCTTTAGTGTCCCAAGTTTTCATAACTGTGACCTTAATTGCCTACCGTCTGTAAGCTGTTAGTGTCTTAACGACCGTTCCACAGGTGCATGTTCATTCATTGTTTATGGTTCATTGAACAAGCATGGGAAACAGTGTTTAAACCCTTTACAATGAAGATCTGTGAAGTTATTTGGATTTCTACGAATTATCTTTGAAAGACAGGGTCCTGAAAAAAAGGGATGTTTCTTTTGTTGTGGTTGAGTTTATTTATATTTTACCTTGCTCAGTTGTCAGCATTTTAAAATGACAAACAGAAAAGTACTTAGAGGGCGTTTACCTGTTTTAAGGGGCCAAGACAAAATGAGGCGATGGGCTTTGGTACCAGGGCACTAACACGTCTCCTCACTGAATGAATGTCATCAATGGATGAATGAAACCAGATAGAAACTGATCATCTGAATTATTTAGAACAATAGTGTAATGATGATGAAGAATTGTGGGCATTGTGGGTAGTCTAATTATTTTCTGAAAGGCTTGAAATGGTATATAATTTCTCCTGGGAGAGTAAAATCAGACACCGAGTACAACATACAATGTGTGTAGTTCACGATGACAAGCCCAAGCAAACAAATGGAAGCACTGACAGAAACAAACGAATGGAAGCACTGACAACATTGCAAATGCTGCAGAATTTAGCTGATCTGGAGTCGGATACTGAGCTTGAAATCGACGTTGTGACGTTGCTGTTGAATAGTCTGCATCTGATTCTGAGCACGTCTCCAATCCACTATGGCGGAGATGCAGTGGAACGGGTCGAGAGCTTAAAGACACTAGTTTTAGTGACAGTTAGTTTTAGTGACAGTTGGTTTTAGTGACAGTTAGTTTTAGTGAGAGTTAGTTTTAGTGACAGTTAGTTTTAGTGACAGTTAGTTTTAGTGACAGTTAGTTTTAGTGACAGTTAGTTTTAGTGACAGTTAGTTTTAGGGAGAGTTAGTTTTAGTGAGAGTTAGTTTTAGTGACAGTTAGTTTTAGTGACAGTTAGTTTTAGTGACAGTTGGTTTTAGTGAGAGTTAGTTTTAGTGACAGTTAGTTTTAGTGAGAGTTAGTTTTACTGAGAGTTAGTTTTAGTGAGAGTTAGTTTTAGTGACAGTTAGTTTTAGGGAGAGTTAGTTTTAGGGAGAGTTAGTTTTAGTGACAGTTAGTTTTAGTGACAGTTAGTTTTAGTGACAGTTAGTTTTACTGAGAGTTAGTTTTACTGAGAGTTAGTTTTAGTGACAGTTAGTTTTAGTGACAGTTAGTTTTAGTGACAGTTAGTTTTAGTGACAGTTAGTTTTAGTGACAGTTAGTTTTAGTGAGAGTTGGGTTTAGTGAGAGTTAGTTTTAGTGAGAGTTGGTTTTAGTGAGAGTTAGTTTTAGTGAGAGTTGGGTTTAGTGAGAGTTAGTTTTAGTGAGAGTTAGTTTTAGTGAGAGTTAGTTTTAGTGAGAGTTTTAGTGACAGTTAGTTTTAGTGAGAGTTAGTTTTACTGAGAGTTAGTTTTAGTGAGAGTTAGTTTTAGTGAGAGTTAGTTTTAGTGAGAGTTAGTTTTAGTGACAGTTAGTTTTAGTGAGAGTTGGTTTTAGTGACAGTTAGTTTTAGTGACAGTTAGTTTTAGTGACAGTTAGTTTTAGTGAGAGTTGGGTTTAGTGAGAGTTAGTTTTAGTGAGAGATGGTTTTAGTGAGAGTTAGTTTTAGTGAGAGTTTTAGTGAGAGTTAGTTTTAGTGAGAGTTAGTTTTAGTGAGAGTTAGTTTTAGTGACAGTTAGTTTTAGTGAGAGTTAGTTTTAGTGAGAGTTAGTTTTAGTCACAGTTAGTTTTAGTGAGAGTTGGGTTTAGTGAGAGTTAGTTTTAGTGAGAGTTGGTTTTAGTGACAGTTAGTTTTAGTGACAGTTAGTTTTAGTGAGAGTTAGTTTTAGTGACAGTTAGTTTTAGTGACAGTTAGTTTTAGTGAGTTAGTTTTAGTGACAGTTAGTTTTAGTGACAGTTATGTTTTAGTGACAGTTAGTTTTAGTGACAGTTAGTTTTAGTGACAGTTAGTTTTAGTGACAGTTAGTTTTAGTGACAGTTAGTTTTAGTGAGTTAGTTTTAGTGACAGTTATGTTTTAGTGACAGTTAGTTTTAGTGAGAGTTAGTTTTAGTGACAGTTAGTTTTAGTGACAGTTAGTTTTAGTGACAGTTAGTTTTAGTGACAGTTATGTTTTAGTGAGAGTTAGTTAAACTGTTAGATAAACTGCACTACTTTTGGCCAGACATTATAGCAGGACTGGGCAACTAATTTTGATAATTAGCGGGTATTGGCCTAATTCTGCTCTGCCTGCATTATTTGGTGTTTACCGTTGTACACGGAGGATATTTTTGCATAAATCTGCATGTAGAGTTTCAATTTGGTGTTTGTCCCATTTTGTGAATTCTTAGTTGGTGTCCCATCACATGTGACTGTGGGCCTCACAGCTTTCATTTAACACAATACGATCTACCTGCCTTTCAGCCTGCAATAAATACATCACACGCCAACATCAAACACTGCATGGGATAGCAACTCCATGATAAAAGACTGGCGTCATAAAATGTCAATTGCGTGAAAATGTACAGTCAATTACTGAGGACTCAGTGTCACTGGCATCAAACACTAACAGTCTGCATAGAATATAGATATCAACCGGTCAGGACGTATTGTCCCCATCAAACACTAACAGTCTGCATAGAATATAGATATCAACCGGTCAGGACGTATTGTCCCCATCAAACACTAACAGTCTGCATAGAATATAGATATCAACCGGTCAGGACGTATTGTCCCCATCAAACACTAACAGTCTGCATAGAATATAGATATCAACTGCTCATGTCGTATTGTCCCCATCAAACAACAGTTGTTATAAGTTATATAATAAGTTGGAAGACTTTCTCATGAAATGATTTAATTAATATATTCATGTTAACACACTTTCTCACCGAGGAAGAACAATTTGATAAGGTAGTGAACAAAGTCTTCAGTAAAAATGTTTAGAAAAGTATAAAACAGGTTTAAACAGATAGGAGCCCCTGTCAAGTCTGTTGTCTCACAGGTCGTGTCCCTAGGCCAGGGTGTCATAGCCCCGTTGCTATGGCTACGGAAGCAAAACACATCAACGCGGCTGAAGGAAGACAGATCACACCCACGGACAAACCTGTATGGGAAGCAAGCGTACGCACGCACAGAGGCTCTCATGGACACAAAGAAAAGCACACACACACACGCATGCACTCTCTCTCTCTCTTTCTCTCTCTCTCTCACACACACACACACACACACTAGTGTCTCTTCCTAGTCTCTCTTCCTAGTCTCTCTCTCTCTTCCTAGTCTAGACTCTCTCTCTTCCTAGTCTCTCTCTCTTCCTAATCTAGTCTCTCTCTCTTCCTAGTTTCTCTTCCTAGGCTAGTCTAGACTCTCTTCCTAGTCTAGTCTCTCTCTCTCTTCTGAGTCTAGTCTCTCTCTTTCTAGTCTAGCCTCTCTCTCTCTTCCTAGTCTAGTCTCTATTCATAGTCTCTCTCTCTACCTAGTCTAGTCTCTCTTCCTAGTCTCTCTTCCTAGGCTAGTCTAGTCTCTCTTCCTAGTCTAGTCTCTCTCTCTCTTCCTAGTCTCTCTTTCTAGTCTAGCCTCTCTCTCTCTTCCTAGTCTAGTCTCTCTCTCTCTCTCTTCCTAGTCTAGTCTCTCTTTCTAGTCCAGCCTCTCTCTCTCTTCATAGTCTAGTCTGTATTCCTAGTCTCTCTCTCTCTTCCTAGTCTAGTCTCTCTTCCTAGTCTCTCTTCCTAGGCTAGTCTAGTCTCTCTTCCTAGTCTAGTCTCTCTCTCTTCCTAGTCTAGTCTCTCTTTCTAGTCTAGCCTCTCTCTCTTCCTAGTCTAGTCTCTATTCCTAGTCTCTCTCTCTCTTCCTAGTCTAGTCTCTCTTCCTAGTCTCTCTCTCTTCCTAGTCTAGTCTCTCTTCTTAGTCTCTATCTCTCTTCCTAGTCTAGTCTCTCTCTCTTCCTAGTCTAGTCTCTCTCTCTTCCTTTGTCTAGTCTCTCTCTCTTCCTAGTCTAGTCTTTCTCTCTTCCTAGTCTCTCTTTTCATGTTGTCCTTTTTCTCTCTCTCCACATCAAGCATACCTAAAGTAATTGGTCTGGCTGGACTCAACAGTACATTTCTGTATTGTAACAGGCATACTGATAAGTACGATGCTATTATTTCAGGTGCTTCAACACAGCACAGGAATACAGATGGAAAATAACACCACAGAGAGGTAGAGAGAAAGAGAGAGAGAGAGAGAGAGATAGAGAGAAAGAGAGAGAGAGAGAGAAAGAGAGAGGGAAAGAGAAACACAGAAAGAGAGAGAGAGCTAGAGAGAAAGAGAGAGAGCTAGAGAGAAAGAGAGAGGGAAAGAGAAACAGAGAGAGAGAGAGAGCTAGAGAGAAAGAGAGAGAGCTAGAGAGAGGGAGAGAGAGAAAGAGAGAGAGAAAGAGAGAGAGACAGTAGGGTGGATCTAGTGGGATGTGCGAGCGTGGGATAATTAACTGTCCGTGTGTGTGGTGTCTCTGTGTGTGGTGTCTCTGTGTGTGGTATCTCTGTGTGTGGTGTCTCTGTGTGTGGGTGTCTGTGGGTAGATAGGCCTCTAATACACACATCCACACAATCAATGTCTCTCCCTCTGTCTGTGTTATAACTGTATTCATATAGGAGGAGGATAGGAGAATGCAAAGAGACATCAGGGAGACATCAGGGAGACATTACAGAGACATCAGGGAGACATCAGGGATACATCACAGAGACATCAGGAAGACATTACAGAGACATCAGGGAGACATTACAGAGACATCAGGGAGACATTACAGAGACATCAGGGAGACATCAGGGAGACATTACAGAGACATCAGGGAGACATCAGGGATACATCACAGAGACATCAGGAAGACATTACAGAGACATCAGGGAGACATTACAGAGACATCAGGGAGACATTACAGAGACATCAGGGAGACATCAGGGATACATCACAGAGACATCAGGAAGACATTACAGAGACATCAGGGAGACATCAGGGATACATCACAGAGACATCAGGGAGACATCAGGGAGACGTTACAGAGACATCAGGGAGACATTACAGAGACATCAGGGAGACGTTACAGAGGCATCAGGGAGACATTACAGAGACATCAGGAAGACATCAGGGAGACATTACAGAGACATCAGGAAGAGCAAGAGAGGGAGTGTGGTGATGTAGTGTCCACTACTAAAGAGAGGGAGTGTGGTGATGTAGTGTCCACTACTAATGAGAGGGAGTGTGGTGATGTAGTGTCCACAACTAAAGAAGAGAGGGAGTGTGGTGATGTAGTGTCCACAACTAAAGAAGAGAGGGAGTGTGGTGATGTAGTGTCCACTACTATTATTATTATTATTATTATTATTATATTATGTTACTATATTATTATTATATTATATTATTATATTATAATTATATTTTTATTATATTATATTATGTCATTATATTATGTTACTATATTATTATTATATTACATTATTATATTATTATTATATTTTTATTATATTATTATTATGTTATTATATTACTATATTATGTTATTATATTATTATAGTATGTTATTACATTACTATATTATGTTATTATATTACTATATTATGTTATTACATTATTATATTATGTTATTATATTACTATATTATGTTATTACATTATTATATTATGTTATTATATTACTATATTATGTTATTGCATTATTATATTATGTTATTATATTACTATATTATGTTATTATATTACTATATTATGTTATTACATTATTATATTATGTTATTATATTACTATATTATGTTATTACATTATTATATTATGTTATTATATTACTATATTATGTTATTACATTATTATTACATTATATTATTATATTATAATTATATTATTATTATTATTATTATTATTATTATTGTATTATTATTATATTATTATTATATTATTATTATTATATTATATTATTATTATTATTGTATTATTATTATATTATTATTATATTATTATTATATTATTATTATTATTGTATTATTATTGTATTATTATTGTATTATTATTATTATATTATTATTGTATTATTATTGTATTATTATTATTATATTATTATTATATTATTATATTATTATTATATTATTATTATATTATTATAATTATTATTGTATTATTATTGTATTATTATTATATTATTATTATATTATTATTATTATTGTATTATTATTATATTATTATATTATTATTATTATATTATTATTATTATTGTATTATTATTATATTATTATTGTATTATTATTATATTATTATTATTATTATTATATTATATTATTATTATATTATATTATTATTGTATTATTATTATATTATTATTATATTATTATTATAGTATTATTATTGTATTATTATTATATTATTATTGTATTATTATTGTATTATTATTATATTATTATTGTATTATTATTATATTATTATTATATTATTATTATTATTATATTATTATTATATTATTATATTATTATTATATTATTACTATATTATTATTATTATTGTATTATTATTGTATTATTATTGTATTATTATTATATTATTATTATATTACATTATTATTGTATTATTATTATATTATTATTATATTATTATTATTATTGTATTATTATTATATTATTATTATTATTATTATTATTATTATTATTATTATTATATTATTATTATATTATATTATTATATTATTATTGTATTATTATTGTATTATTATTGTATTATTATTATATTATTATTATTATTATATTATTATATTATTATATTATTATTATATTATTATTATATTATTATTATTATATTATTATTATATTATTATTATATTATTATTATTATATTATTATTATATAATTATATTATTATTATTGTATTATTATTGTATTATTATTGTATTATTATTATATTATTATTATTATTATATTATATTATTATTATATTATATTATTATTATATTATTATTATATTATTATTATTATTGTATTATTATTGTATTATTATTATATTATTATTATTATTATATTATTATTATTATTGTATTATTATTGTATTATTATTATATTATTATTATATTATTATTATTATTATATTATTATATTATTATTATATTATTATTATTATATTATTATATTATTATATTATTATATTATTATATTATTATTATATTATTATTATTATATTATTATTATATTATTATTATTATTATATTATTATTATATTATTATTATATTATTATCGTATTATTATTATATTATTATTATATTATTATTATTATTATATTATTATTATATTATTATTATATTATTATTATATTATTATTATATTATTATATTATTATTATTATTATATTATTATTGTATTATTATTATATTATTATTATATTATTATTATATTATTATTGTATTATTATTATATTATTATTATTATTATATTATTATTATATTATTATTATATTATTATTATATTTTATATTTTTATTATATTATAATTATATAATTATTATTATTATTAGAATTATATTATTATTATTATATTATATTCGACCAAATCAAAATCAAATCAAAGAACGTTACAGTCTCTGATGTCCCTCTGGAATACCCTTGACCTGGTATATTCCCACGTTCAAGGAGCTTTCCGTTTTGATTGGGTTATTTTGCCTTGATTGGGTTATAGACCTACCTATAGAAAATACAAAAATACAAAATTCTGCATCTCTGCCCAGCCTGGCAGGAGGAGTGGCCAAAAAAGGGTGTTTAGCATCCCCAGTGGCTCTGTAAGTGAGGACAGGATATTCTCCACTGCTGGGCTTCCTCGTCGGGCACCATCGCATGAGTCTTGAAAACATAGACCGAGCCAAACTACTGTTTCTAATAATGAATTCTAACAAACCTAGTAAGGAATAGTTTGTTTAATTTGTATTTAATTCTAAGTAGGGCACAGCCCTATACGTGAAATCTACAGACTATAATGATTGAATGTAATGAAATGTTTAAATACCGAGAGCTTTTTGTATCAACCAGCCTATTGTATTACACTCACAACTGCTTCACAAATGCATGTATTTGATTCTTTGATATAGACTTGAAAGAATACAGCCTGAATAACTCAATTCATTCGTAGTCTCCCCGTCTGGTTCCTGACCTATTTACAGTGTTTCTATGCTGTTCAATATGACATGTAGACTATGTGAAATGAGGAGCGCTTCTCACATTCACCTTTTCACGTTCATTATAATACCTTTCATTCAAATCATATGGTTTGGTTTCGATACTGAGTAATGATAAAACACCTGATAAAACACCTGAGTAATGATAAAACACCTGATAAAACACCTGATAAAACACCTGATAAAATACCTGATAAACACCTGATAAACACCTGATAAACACCTGATAAACACCTGATAAACACCTGATAAACACCTGATAAACACCTGATAAACACCTGATAAAACACCTGATAAAACACCTGATAAAACACCTGAGTAATGATAAAACACCTGATAAAACACCTGATAAACACCTGATAAAACACCTGATAAAACACCTGATAAAACACCTGAGTAATGATAAAACACCTGATAAAACACCTGATAAAACACCTGATAAAACACCTGAGTAATGATAAAACACCTGATAAAACACCTGATAAACACCTGATAAAACACCTGATAAACACCTGATAAACACCTGATAAACACCCGAGTAATGATAAAACACCTGATATAACACCTGATAAAACACCTGATAAACACCTGATAAAACACCTGATAAACACCTGATAAAACACCTGATAAAACACCTGATAAAACACCTGATAAAACACCTGATAAAACACCTGATAAAACACCTGATAAAACACCTGATAAAACACCTGAGTAATGATAAAACACCTGATAAAACACCTGATAAAACACTTGATAAAACACCTGATAAAACACCTGATAAAACACCTGAGTAATGATAAAACACCTGATAAAACACCTGATAAAACACCTGATAAAACACCTGAGAAATGATAAAACACCTGATAAAACACCTGAGTAATGATAAAACACCTGATATAACACCTGATAAAACACCTGATAAAACACCTGATAAACACCTGATAAACACCTGATAAACACCTGATAAACACCTGATAAACACCTGATAAACACCTGATAAACACCTGATAAACACCTGATAAAACACCTGATAAAACACCTGATAAAACACCTGATAAAACACCTGATAAAACACCTGATAAACACCTGATAAACACCTGATAAACACCTGATAAACACCTGATAAACACCTGATAAACACCTGATAAACACCTGATAAACACCTGATAAACACCTGATAAACACCTGATAAACACCTGATAAACACCTGATAAACACCTGATAAACACCTGATAAACACCTGATAAACACCTGATAAACACCTGATAAACACCTGATAAACACCTGATAAACACCTGATAAACACCTGATAAAACACCTGATAAACACCTGATAAAACACCTGATAAAACACCTGATAAAACACCTGATAAAACACCTGATAAACACCTGATAAAACACCTGATAAAACACCTGAGTAATGATAAAACACCTGATAAAACACCTGAGTAATGATAAAACACCTGATAAAACACCTGATAAACACCTGATAAAACACCTGAGTAATGATAAAACACCTGATAAAACACCTGAGTAATGATAAAACACCTGTTAAACACCTGATAAACACCTGATAAACACCTGATAAACACCTGATAAACACCTGATAAACACCTGATAAACACCTGATAAACACCTGATAAACACCTGATAAACACCTGATAAACACCTGATAAAACACCTGAGTAATGATAAAACACCTGATAAAACACCTGATAAAACACTGATAAACACCTGACAAAACACCTGATAAAACACCTGAGTAATGATAAAACACCTGATAAAACACCTGATAAAACACCTGAGTAATGATAAAACACCTGATAAAACACCTGAGTAATGATAAAACACCTGATAAAACACCTGATAAAACACCTGATAAACACCTGATAAAACACCTGAGTAATGATAAAACACCTGATAAAACACCTGATAAACACCTGATAAAACACCTGATAAACACCTGATAAACACCTGATAAACACCTGAGTAATGATAAAACACCTGATATAACACCTGATAAAACACCTGATAAACACCTGATAAAACACCTGAGTAATGATAAAACACCTGATAAAACACCTGATAAAACACCTGATAAAACACCTGATAAAACACCTGATAAAACACCTGATAAAACACCTGAGTAATGATAAAACACCTGATAAAACACCTGATAAAACACCTGATAAAACACTTGATAAAACACCTGATAAAACACCTGATAAAACACCTGAGTAATGATAAAACACCTGATAAAACACCTGATAAAACACCTGATAAAACACCTGATAAAACACCTGAGAAATGATAAAACACCTGATAAAACACCTGATAAAACACCTGATAAAACACCCGAGTAATGATAAAACACCTGATAAAACACCTGATAAAACACCTGATAAAACACTCGATAAAACACCTGAGTAATGATAAAACACCTGATAAAACACCTGATAAAACACCTGATAAAACACCTGATAAAACACATGAGTAATGACAAAACACCTGATAAAACACCTGATAAAACACCTGATAAAACACCTGATAAAACACTCGATAAAACACCTGAGTAATGATAAAACACCTGATAAAACACCTGAGTAATGATAAAACACCTGATAAAACACCTGATAAAACACCTGAGTAATGATAAAACACCTGATAAAACACCTGAGTAATGATAAAACACCTGATAAAACACCTGATAAAACACCTGATAAAACACCCGAGTAATGATAAAACACCTGATAAAACACCTGATAAAACACCTGATAAAACACCTGATAAAACACTCGATAAAACACCTGAGTAATGATAAAACACCTGATAAAACACCTGATAAAACACCTGATAAAACACCTGATAAAACACCTGATAAAACACCTGATAAAACACCTGAGTAATGATAAAACACCTGATAAAACACCTGAGTAATGATAAAACACTTGATAAAACACCTGATAAAACACCTGATAAAACACATGAGTAATGACAAAACACCTGATAAAACACCTGATAAAACACCCGATAAAACACTTGATAAAACACCTGATAAAACACTCGATAAAACACCTGAGTAATGATAAAACACCTGATAAAACACCTGAGTAATGATAAAACACCTGATAAAACACCCGAGTAATGATAAAACACCCGATAAAACACCTGATAAAACACCCGAGTAATGATAAAACACCTGATAAAACACTCGATAAAACACCTGAGTAATGATAAAACACCTGATAAAACACCTGATAAAACACCTGATAAAACACCTGAGAAATGATAAAACACCTGATAAAACACCTGATAAAACACCTGATAAAACACCTGATAAAACACTCGATAAAACACCTGAGAAATGATAAAACACCTGATAAAACACCTGATAAAACACCTGATAAAACACCTGATAAAACACCTGATAAAACACCTGAGTAATGATAAAACACCTGATAAAACACCTGATAAAACACCTGATAAAACACCTGATAAAACACCCGATAAAACACCTGATAAACACCTGATAAACACCTGATAAAACACCTGATAAACACCTGATAAACACCTGATAAACACCTGATAAAACACCTGATAAAACACCTGATAAAACACCTGATAAAACACCTGATAAACACCTGATAAACACCTGAGTAATGATAAAACACCTGATAAAACACCTGATAAAACACCTGATAAACACCTGATAAAACACCTGATAAACACCTGATAAACACCTGATAAACACCTGATAAAACACCTGATAAACACCTGATAAACACCTGATAAACACCTGATAAACACCTGATAAACACCTGATAAACACCTGATAAACACCTGATAAACACCTGATAAAACACCTGATAAAACACCTGATAAAACACCTGATAAAACACCTGATAAAACACCTGATAAACACCTGATAAACACCTGATAAACACCTGATAAACACCTGATAAACACCTGATAAACACCTGATAAACACCTGATAAACACCTGATAAACACCTGATAAACACCTGATAAACACCTGATAAACACCTGATAAAACACCTGATAAAACACCTGATAAAACACCTGATAAAACACCTGATAAAACACCTGATAAAACACCTGATAAAACACCTGATAAAACACCTGATAAAACACCTGATAAACACCTGATAAACACCTGATAAACACCTGATAAACACCTGATAAACACCTGATAAACACCTGATAAACACCTGATAAACACCTGATAAAACACCTGATAAAACACCTGATAAAACACCTGATAAACACCTGATAAACACCTGATAAACACCTGATAAACACCTGATAAACACCTGATAAACACCTGATAAACACCTGATAAACACCTGATAAACACCTGATAAACACCTGATAAACACCTGATAAAACACCTGATAAAACACCTGATAAACACCTGATAAACACCTGATAAAACACCTGATAAAACACCTGATAAACACCTGATAAACACCTGATAAACACCTGATAAACACCTGATAAACACCTGATAAAACACCTGATAAAACACCTGATAAAACACCTGATAAAACACCTGAGTAATGATAAAACACCTGATAAAACACCTGATAAAACACCTGATAAAACACCTGATAAAACACCTGAGTAATGATAAAACACCTGATAAAACACCCGAGTAATGATAAAACACCTGATAAAACACCTGATAAAACACCTGAGTAATGATAAAACACCTGATAAAACACCTGATAAAACACCTGATAAAACACCTGATAAACACCTGATAAACACCTGATAAACACCTGATAAAACACCTGAGTAATGATAAAACACCTGATAAAACACCTGATAAAACACCTGATAAAACACCTGATAAAACACCTGATAAAACACCTGATAAAACACCTGAGTAATGATAAAACACCTGATAAAACACCTGATAAAACACCTGATAAAACACCTGATAAAACACCCGATAAAACACCTGATAAACACCTGATAAACACCTGATAAAACACCTGATAAACACCTGATAAACACCTGATAAACACCTGATAAAACACCTGATAAACACCTGATAAAACACCTGATAAAACACCTGATAAACACCTGATAAACACCTGAGTAATGATAAAACACCTGATAAAACACCTGATAAAACACCTGATAAAACACCTGATAAACACCTGATAAACACCTGAGTAATGATAAAACACCTGATAAAACACCTGATAAAACACCTGATAAAACACCTGATAAACACCTGATAAACACCTGATAAAACACCTGATAAACACCTGATAAACACCTGATAAACACCTGATAAACACCTGATAAAACACCTGATAAACACCTGATAAACACCTGATAAACACCTGATAAACACCTGATAAAACACCTGATAAAACACCTGATAAAACACCTGATAAACACCTGATAAACACCTGATAAACACCTGATAAACACCTGATAAACACCTGATAAACACCTGATAAACACCTGATAAACACCTGATAAACACCTGATAAACACCTGATAAACACCTGATAAACACCTGATAAACACCTGATAAAACACCTGATAAAACACCTGATAAAACACCTGATAAAACACCTGATAAAACACCTGATAAAACACCTGATAAAACACCTGATAAACACCTGATAAACACCTGATAAACACCTGATAAACACCTGATAAACACCTGATAAACACCTGATAAACACCTGATAAACACCTGATAAACACCTGATAAACACCTGATAAAACACCTGATAAAACACCTGATAAACACCTGATAAACACCTGATAAACACCTGATAAACACCTGATAAACACCTGATAAACACCTGATAAACACCTGATAAACACCTGATAAACACCTGATAAACACCTGATAAACACCTGATAAACACCTGATAAACACCTGATAAACACCTGATAAAACACCTGATAAAACACCTGATAAACACCTGATAAAACACCTGATAAAACACCTGATAAAACACCTGATAAACACCTGATAAACACCTGATAAACACCTGATAAACACCTGATAAACACCTGATAAACACCTGATAAAACACCTGATAAAACACCTGATAAAACACCTGATAAAACACCTGAGTAATGATAAAACACCTGATAAAACACCTGATAAAACACCTGATAAAACACCTGATAAAACACCTGAGTAATGATAAAACACCTGATAAAACACCCGAGTAATGATAAAACACCTGATAAAACACCTGATAAAACACCTGAGTAATGATAAAACACCTGATAAAACACCTGATAAAACACCTGATAAAACACCTGATAAACACCTGATAAACACCTGATAAACACCTGATAAAACACCTGAGTAATGATAAAACACCTGATAAAACACCTGATAAAACACCTGATAAAACACCTGATAAAACACCTGATAAAACACCTGATAAAACACCTGATAAACACCTGATAAAACACCTGAGTAATGATAAAACACCTGATAAAACACCTGATAAAACACCTGATAAAACACCTGATAAAACACCTGATAAAACACCTGATAAAACACCTGATAAAACACCTGATAAACACCTGAGTAATGATAAAACACCTGATAAAACACCTGATAAAACACCTGAGTAATGATAAAACACCTGATAAAACACCTGATAAAACACCTGATAAAACACCTGATAAAACACTTGATAAAACACCTGAGTAATGATAAAACACCTGATAAAACACCTGATAAAACACCTGATAAAACACCTGATAAAACACCTGATAAAACACCTGAGTAATGATAAAACACCTGATAAAACACCTGATAAAACACCTGATAAAACACCTGATAAAACACCTGAGAAATGATAAAACACCTGATAAAACACCTGATAAAACACCTGATAAAACACCTGATAAAACACCTGATAAAACACCTGATAAAACACCTGAGTAATGATAAAACACCTGATAAAACACCTGATAAAACACCTGATAAAACACCTGATAAAACACCTGAGTAATGATAAAACACCTGATATAACACCTGTTAAACACCTGATAAAACACCTGATAAAACACCTGATAAAACACCTGAGTAATGATAAAACACCTGATATAACACCTGATAAAACACCTGATAAAACACCTGATAAAACACCTGAGAAATGATAAAACACCTGATAAAACACCTGATAAAACACCTGATAAAACACCTGATAAAACACCTGATAAAACACCTGATAAAACACCTGAGTAACGAGCCCGTCCTCTCTTAATTGCGGCTCGTGGTAATGGCTGGTCCTCCTCCCTCCACTGGCCTATCTGTGACTGCTGGGTAAAGGTGGAAGATATTTCGGTTAAATGCATTCAGTATTCCCTTCCCTCTCTCTCCTCTGTTATCTCCCTCTCTCTCCTCTGTTATCTACCTCTCCCTCTCTCTCCTCTGTTATCTACCTCTCTCTCCTCTGTTATCTACCTCTCTCTCTCTCTCCTCTGTTATCTACCCCTCCCTCTCTCTCCTCTGTTATCTACCTCTCTCTCTCTCTCCTCTGTTATCTACCCCTCCCTCTCTCTCCTCTGTTATCTACCTCTCCCTCTCTCTCCTCTGTTATCTACCTCTCTCTCCTCTGTTATCTACCTCTCTCTCTCCTCTGTTTTCTACCGCCCTCTCCTCTGTTATCTACCTCTCTCCTCTCTCTCCTCTTATCTACCTCTCTCTTTTCTGTTATCTACCTCTCTCTCCTCTGATATCTACCTCTCTCTCCTCTGTTATCTCCCTCTCTCTCCTCTGTTATCTACCCCTCCCTCTCTCTCCTCTGTTATCTACCTCTCCCTCTCTCTCTGTTATCTACCTCTCTCTCCTCTGTTATTACCTCTCACTCCTCTGTTATCTACCTCTCCCTCTCTCATCTGTTTTCTACCTCTCCCTCTCTCTCCTCTGTTATCTATCTCTCTCTCCTCTGTTATCTACCTCTCCCTCTCTCCTCTGTTATCTACCTCTCCCTCTCTCCTCTGTTATCTACCTCTCTCCCTCTCTCCTCTGTTATCTATCTCTCTCTCCTCTGCTATCTCCCTCTCTCTCCTCTCTTATCTACCTCTCCCTCTCTCTCCTCTGTTATCTACATCTCCCTCTCTCTCCTCTGTTATCTACCTCTCCCTCCTCTATTTTCTACCTCTCCTTCTCTCTCTTCTGTTATCTCCCTCTATCTCCTCTGTTATCTACCTCTCCCTCTCTCTCCTCTGTTATCTACCTCTCTCTCCTCTGCTATCTCCCTCTCTCTCCTCTGTTATCTACCTCTCCCTCTCTCTCCTCTGTTATCTACATCTCCCTCTCTCTCCTCTGTTATCTACCTCTCTCTCCTCTGTTATCTACCTCTCTCTATCTCCTCTGTTATCTACCTCTCTCTCCTCTGTTATCTACCTCTCCCTCTCTCTCCTCTGTTTTCTACCTCTCCCTCTGTTATCTACCTCTCTCTCCTCCTGTTTTCTACCTGTGCCTCTCCCTCCTCATTGGCTTATAGTCCTCCCTGAAGCCAAAACCATGATCAACATTGACAACACAAACACACACACCCCAGAGATCAGATATGCAGTTAGCCTGCAGAGGAAAGGAAAGGCAGAGAAAGAAAGAAAGAAATAAAGAAAGGCAGAGAAGGAGAGAAACAGAAAGAAAAAAGAGACAAAGACA
>NC_143029.1:86755000-86770000 GCF_057628025.1 Oncorhynchus mykiss | reverse complement strand
GAAGTATGAAATGAGACTGGTAGAAGAGTTCAAACACCATGTGAGGTGTTCTAATCAGGAAGGCGATGACAGGATAGTCCATTAACGAGCAGTTTGACATCAGCACATTGATTCCTCCTGCACTAATCTGTCTCGTATCTCTTGTCTCGTATCTCTTGTCTAGTGTCTCGTATCTAGTGTCTAGTATCTCGTATTTCTTATCTCGTGTCTCGTATCTAGTGTCTCGTATCTAGTGTCTAGTATGTCTTATCTCGTGTCTCGTATCTAGTGTCTCGTATCTCGTGTCTAGTGTCTAGTATGTCTTATCTCGTGTCTCGTATCTCTTATCTCTTATCTCGTGTCTAGTGTCTAGTGTCTAGTGTCTAGTGTCTCGTATCTCGTGTCTCGTGTCTAGTGTCTAGTGTCTCGTGTCTAGTATCTCGTGTCTCGTGTCTCGTGTCTAGTATCTCGTGTCTAGTATCTCGTGTCTCGTGTCTAGTGTCTAGTATCTCGTGTCTCGTGTCTAGTGTCTCGTATCTCTTATCTCGTATCTCGTGTCTAGTGTCTCGTATCTCGTGTCTAGTGTCTCGTATCTCTTATCTCGTGTCTAGTGTCTAGTATCTCATGTCTCGTGTCTCGTGTCTAGTATCTCGTGTCTCGTGTCTCGTGTCTAGTGTCTCATATCTCTTGTCTAGTATCTAGTATCTCGTGTCTAGTGTCTAGTGTCTCGTATCTCGTGTCTAGTGTCTAGTGTCTCGTGTCTAGTGTCTCGTGTCTCGTGTCTAGTATCTCGTGTCTCGTGTCTCGTATCTCGTGTCTCGTGTCTAGTGTCTAGTATCTCGTGTCTCGTGTCTAGTGTCTCGTATCTCTTATCTCGTGTCTCGTGTCTAGTATCTCGTGTCTCGTGTCTAGTGTCTCATATCTCTTGTCTAGTATCTAGTATCTCGTGTCTAGTGTCTAGTGTCTAGTGTCTCGTATCTCTTATCTCTTATCTCATGTCTCGTGTCTAGTATCTCGTGTCTCGTGTCTAGTGTCTCATATCTCTTGTCTAGTATCTAGTATCTCGTGTCTAGTGTCTAGTGTCTAGTGTCTCGTATCTCTTATCTCTTATCTCATGTCTCGTGTCTAGTATCTCGTGTCTCGTGTCTAGTGTCTCGTATCTCTTGTCTAGTGTCTAGTATCTCATGTCTAGTGTCTCGTATCTCTTATCTCATGTCTCGTGTCTAGTGTCTCGTGCCTCTTATCTCGTGTCTCGTGTCTAGTGTCTAGTGTCTCGTATCTCTTGTCTCATGTCTCGTATCTCTTGTCTCGCATCGAATGCTAATGGCATAGATCAAAAGTAGTCTGGTTACAATGGAGACTGCCATGACATAGATTACCTAGGTGACATCGTCTGCTGAGACTGCCATGACATAGATTACCTAGGTGACATCGTCTGCTGAGACTGCCATGACATAGATTACCTAGGTGACATCGTCTTCTGAGACTGCCGTGACATAGATTACCCAGAGAAGGTTACCTAGGTGACATCATCATGCTGAGACTGCCATGACATAGATTACCCAGAGAAGGTTACCTAGGTGACATCATCATGCTGAGACTGCCGTGACATAGATTACCCAGAGAAGATTACCTAGGTGACATCGTCAAGCTGACATTATTCCGGGTCGTCATGATGCAGCTGTTCGTCTTTACGGGTCACTGCAGTAATATTAGTAGTAGCCTCCTCAGTCAGCTGCTGTGCTCAGCTGAACCGATGGTGCGATCCCGGAGAAACATGCTGATCTACAGACTGATTTCTGACAACAGTCAGCTTCTCTTAATTGTGGCGCTGCAGGTCTACAACTTCGGGGACATTTAAAACAGGCTAAGCAAGCTTTTTTTTCCTGGTCAGTGAAGGAAAAGACATCTCGTTACAACAGTCACAGGAGCCTCACAGCTGATCAAGTCATTGCCTGGCGACCAGAACGTTTGTAATACAATCATTCAACAATCCTTCAACATTCCTTCAACAATCATTCAACAATCATTCAACAATCCTTCAACATTCCTTCAACAATCCTTCAACATTCCTTCAACAATCATTCAACAATCATTCAACAATCCTTCAACATTCCTTCAACATTCCTTCAACAATCATTCAACAATCCTTCAACAATCCTTCAACATTCCTTCAACAATCATTCAACAATCATTCAACAATCCTTCAACATTCCTTCAACAATCATTCAACAATCCTTCAACATTCCTTCAACATTCCTTCAACAATCATTCAACAATCATTCAACAATCATTCAACAATCATTCAACAATCATTCAACAATCATTCAACAATCCTTCAACATTCCTTCAACAATCATTCAACAATCATTCAACAATCATTCAACAATCCTTCAACATTCCTTCAACAATCATTCAACAATCATTCAACAATCATTCAACAATCCTTCAACATTCCTTCAACATTCCTTCAACAATCATTCAACAATCCTTCAACAATCCTTCAACATTCCTTCAACAATCATTCAACAATCATTCAACAATCCTTCAACATTCCTTCAACAATCATTCAACAATCCTTCAACATTCCTTCAACAATCATTCAACAATCATTCAACAATCATTCAACAATCATTCAACAATCATTCAACAATCCTTCAACATTCCTTCAACATTCCTTCAACAATCATTCAACAATCATTCAACAATCCTTCAACATTCCTTCAACAATCATTCAACAATCATTCAACAATCATTCAACAATCCTTCAACATTCCTTCAACATTCCTTCAACAATCATTCAACAATCATTCAACAATCATTCAACAATCCTTCAACATTCCTGAAGCATTCCTTCAACAATCATTCAGGCTGTGCTGCTGCTCCAGTTTCAACTGTTCTGCCTTATTATTATTCGACCATGCTGATCATTTATGAACATTTGAACATCTTGGCCATGTTCTGTTATAATCTCCACCCGGCACAGCCAGAAGAGGACTGGCCATCCCATATATGCTCTCTCTAATTCTCTCTTTCTTTCTCTCTCTCGGAGGACCTGAGCCCTAGGACCATGCCCCAGGAATACCTGACATGATGACTCCTTGCTGTCCCCAGTCCACCTGACTGTGCTGCTGCTCCAGTTTCAACTATTCTGCCTTATTATTATTCGACCATGCTGGTCATTTATGAACATTTGAACATCTTGACCATGTTTTGTTATAATCTCCACCCGGCACAGCCAGAAGAGGACTGGCCACCCCACATAGCCTGGTTCCTCTCTAGGTTTCTTCCTAGGTTTTGGCCTTTCTAGGGAGTTTTTCCTAGCCACCGTGCTTCTTCACCTGCATTGCTTGCTGTTTGGGGTTTTAGGCTGGGTTTCTGTACAGCACTTTGAGATATCAGCTGATGTACGAAGGGCTATATAAAATAAATTTGATTGATTGATTCAACAATCATTCAACATTCCTTCAACATTCCTTCAACAATCCTTCAACATTCCTTCAACGTTCCTTCAACATTCCTTCAACGTTCCTTCAACAATCCTTCAACATTCCTTCAACAATCCTTCAACATTCCTTCAACAATCATTCAACTGTCCTTCAACATTCCTCCAGAAAGGACGGAATGTTGTGAAGGAGACGTACTTCTGAACCAATCATAGTGCTACATCCTGGATCAACACTACCTGTCGTGACTCACTATGGTTGTCCCAAACTGCACCCTATCCCCTATGTAGTGCACTACTCTTGACCAGAGCCTACATAGAGAATAGGGTGCCATTTGGGGGGAAGCCTATGACACACCCAGTATTATCAAACAGGAAGGAGTAGGAGGCAGGCCACTCTGATGCCTCATGTGCTTTTTCTATCAAAGTTTTCCTTCGCTTCCTCCAGAACCCCAGAAGGCTGGGATCTCTAACAGCTACATTACAATATGAAAGTGTTAGTGAATTAAAGATTTTTAGCTCAGCAGAGAAAGAGGCATATTAATTAATAACTAATTATGATGATTTAATAGTCAGGGAATTAATTTCTTATTCTGCCAATCCAATCCCAGTCTGTGGGACATTCATCTGGTAATAGAGGGTAGAGAGAGAGAGTCAGTCCTTTCAGAGAGTTATTAGAGAAAATGATGTCTCTCTCTCTTCTCTCTCTCTCTCTCTCTCTCTCTCTCTCTCTCTCTCTCTCTCTCTCTCTCTCTCTCTCTCTCTCTCTCTCTCTCTCTCTCTCTCTCTCTCTCTCTCTCTCTCTCTCTCTCTCTCTCTCTCTCTCTCTCTCTCTCTCTCTGCTTGTGGGTTTTCACTGCTCAGTTAAATTGAACTTGACAGATCACTAGGCTACAAACAACTAAATACAGACTTACAGAACAAACTGTGTGGGTGTGTATCTAGCATATCAGAGAGAGAAAGAGAGAGAGAGAGAGAGACAAAGAGAGAAGAAGGGAGAGAGAGAGAGAAAGAAAGAGAGAGAGAGAGAGAGGAGATGGACGAATAGATTATTTTGTTACGGTAAACCTCTAAACTCTTGTCTCTACCTGCAGACTTCCTCAATGAAAGCCTCTATATCATGACAAAAACACTTTCTTGATCAGATACAACGGATCAATGACCTGATTTAACAGTCTGCTGGGGGTCACACACGAATTCATGATTTACACACCATGATGAGTGAGATCAGTCCCAAACAGCACCCTAAACCCTATATCGGGCACTACTTTAGACCAGGGCCCATACAGAGAATGGTGCCATCATAGGCCATGTCTGCTTTTTACACTAAATCAACCAGATCTCTGAATCTGATATTTTTCACGTTTGGCTCATGTCATGACTCACGTTACTCACATGCACCGCACACACACACACACACACACACACACACACACACCTCTGCCATTGTGCAAAGGAAAGAAAGAACACCTCTCTCTTCACTATGAAAGCCTGCCATAGGCCCTCCAGCCAGACAAGACCGCATGTTGATATCATCCAGTACAGGTCTGACTGGGACAAGAAACGAGACTCGAAGCTGGCTTCCAGAAGCTTTATTTAAATAACATATATCATTTTTAGTGTGGGAACACACCTATTTCCTGGTCATTTTTTTCCTAATGACTTGGTGCTGCCTATCTTGGCCAGGACATGAGTCCTTCCTGGTTAAATAAAGGTTAAATAATTTTTTTTTTAAACTATTGCACTGTATAGGGTATAGGGTGGGAATGAGGAGGACGATAGAGAGAAAACAACAGCTCCATTCATGTGAACCCTGGGTACAACAGACTGTTGAAACCTCCATTTAGTGGACAGACAACATAATGGCTGTGATGTCATCACAAATTATTATTATTATTATTATTAATAATAATATTGACAAAGCAGTCAAAACACCTTGGGGGAGTCTGTATGAAGACACAGCAACCACAACGTAACATAACATAACATTGTCCCTGAGGTTCACAAATATTTCTGTGTGAATTCACAGAGATCACACAGAACCACAAACTGAATTTGAAAAAAAAAAAAAAATGAAACATTGATAAACTCCCTGATCTGTTAGGAGAAATGAAGCAGTGTTAAAACACAGACCCGTTGACATGAGAAAAGGGGCCACCATTGTAAATACAAACTATATTTATGTTGATTTATCTTCCCCTTTCCTGGTCTTTTCCATTTACTTGGCAATGTAAACATATGATTCCCATGCCAATAAAGACCTTTTATTTGAATTGAGAGAGAGAGAGAGAGAGGGGGAGACAGAGAGATGGATAGAGAGAGACAGAGAGAGAGAGAGAGAGAGAAATAGAGAGAGAGAGAGAGAAATAGAGAGAGAGAGAAAGAGAAATAGAGAGAGAGAGAGAGAGAGAGATGACATTTGTAATGTCTTTATTGTTCTGAAACTTCTGTATGTGTAATGTTTACTGTTAATTTTTATTGTTTATTTCACTTTATATATTCACTTTATATAATATCTACCTCACTTGCTTTGGCAATGTTAACACATGTTTTCCCATGCCAATAAAGCCCTTGAATTGAATTGAATTGAATTGAGCGAGTGAGAGAAAGCGTTTGAGACACACAGAAAGACAGATGAACAGAGAGAGAATAGGAGACCTCTTACCTTCTAGCACGGTGAGTTTGGCACTAGTGTTGATCTCGCCGGCACTGTTGGCGGCAGTACACTCGTATATGGCCTCGTCTCTGTGTGTCCTCAGCGGCTGGATCCTCAGCACAGACCCACAACCGTCATCAAAGTCAATCACCTGGCAGAGACACACACACACACACACACACGGGAGACATGAGATAGTGTATTTCAACTGTTCCAGTCAGTGGAGACTGGCGTCACTTTAAATCAGAGGAAAGGCTGATTGATGGAATAGAATGATGAAACCACGTCAAAACACAAAAAAACATTCATTTCATGAAACACGGGGTGTCTTTACTAGTATATATTACACATCATTACGGCTCAAATGAGAGACAGAAGACAGAGAAAGAGAGAGAGACAGATATAGGTAGATAGACAGACAGACAGACAGACAGACAGACAAAGAAAGAGACAGATATAGGTAGATAGATAAATAAAAGGAAGAGAGAGATGAGGAGGAGGGAAAAAACAAGGGATGGACGGATGGTGGAGATGGTGGAGATGGTGGATGGTGGAGACAGTGGATGGTAGAGATGGTGGATGGTAGAGATGGTGGATGGTAGAGATGGTGGATGGTGGAGATGGTGGATGGTGGAGACGGTGGATGGTGTGGATGGTGGAGATGGTGGAAGGTGGAGATGGTGGATGGTAGAGATGGTGGATGGTGGAGACGGTGGATGGTAGAGATGGTGGATGGTAGAGATGGTGGATGGTAGAGATGGTGGATGGTGGATGGTGGAGACGGTGGATGGTAGAGATGGTGGATGGTGGAGATGGTTGAGATGGTGGATGGTAGAGATGGTGGATGGTGGAGATGGTGGATGGTAGAGATGGTGGATGGTGGAGATGGTAGAGATGGTGGATGGTGGAGATGGTGGATGGTGGAGATGGTAGATATGGTGGATGGTGGAGATGGTGGAGATGGTAGAGATGGTGGATGGTGGAGATGGTAGAGATGGTGGAGATGGTGGAGATGGTAGAGATGGTGGAGATGGTGGAGATGGTGGAGATGGTGGATGGTGGAGACAGTGGATGGTAGAGATGGTGGATGGTAGAGATGGTGGATGGTGGAGACAGTGGATGGTAGAGATGGTGGATGGTAGAGATGGTGGATGGTGGAGATGGTGGATGGTGGAGACGGTGGATGGTGTGGATGGTGGAGATGGTGGAAGGTGGAGATGGTGGATGGTTAGAGATGGTGGAGATGGTGGAGACGGTGGATGGTAGAGATGGTGGATGGTAGAGATGGTGGATGGTAGAGATGGTGGATGGTGGAGATGGTGGATGGTGGAGACGGTGGATGGTAGAGATGGTGGTATGGTGGAGATGGTTGAGATGGTGGATGGTAGAGATGGTGGATGGTGGAGATGGTGGGATGGTAGAGATGGTGGATGGTGGAGATGGTGGAAGGTGGAGATGGTGGATGGTGGAGATGGTAGATATGGTGGTGGTGGAGATGGTGGAGATGGTAGAGATGGTGGATGGTGGAGATGGTAGAGATGGTGGAGATGGTGGAGATGGTAGAGATGGTGGAGATGGTAGAGATGGTGGAGATGGTGGAGATGGTGGATGGTGGAGATGGTTGAGATGGTGGAGACGGTGGATGGTGGAGATGGTGGATGGTGGAGATGGTAAAGATGGTGGAGATGGTAGAGATGGTGGATGTTGGAGATGGTGGATGGTGGAGATGGTAGAGATGGTGGATGGTGGAGATGGTTGAGATGGTGGAGACGTGGAGTGGTTGAGATGGTGGAGACGGTGGATGGTGTGGATGGTAAAGATGGTGGAGATGGTAGAGATGGTAGAGATGGTGGATGGTGGAGTGGTAGAGATGGTAGAGATGGTGGATGGTGGAGATGGTTGAGATGGTGGATGGAGGAGATGGTTGAGATGGTGGTAGATGGTTGATGGTAGAGATGGGGGATGTTGTGGTTGAATGGTGGAGGTGGAGATGTGATGGTGTGGTGGTAGAGATGGGGATGGTGGAGATGGTAGAGATGGTGGAGATGGTAGAGAATGGTGGAGATGGTAGAGATGGTGGAGATGGTAGAGATGGTGGATGGTGGAGATGGTGGATGGTGGAGATGGTAGGATGGTGGATGGTGGAGATGGTGGATGGTGGAGGTGGTGGATGGTCGAGATAGTGGATGGTGTGGATGGTAGAGATGGTGGATGGTGGAGATGGTGGAGATGGAAGAGATGGTGGATGGTGGATGGTGGAAGATAGTGGATGGTAGAGATAGTGGATGGTAGAGTGGATGGTGAGATGGTGGATGGTAGAGATGGTGGATGGTAGAGATGGTGGATGGTGGAGATAGTGGATGGTAGAGATGGTGGATGGGTGGATGGGTGGAGATAGTGGATGGTAGAGATGGTGGATGTAGAGATGGTGGATGGTAGAGATGGTGGATGGTGGAGATGGTGGATGGTAGAGATAGTGGAGATGGTGGAGATGGTGGTTGGTAGAGATGGTGGATGGTGGAGATGGTGGATGGTAGAGATGGTGGATGGTGGAGATGGTGGAGATGGTTGAGATGGTGGATGGTGGAGATAGTGGATGGTAGAGATGGTGGATGGTAGAGATAGTGGAGATGGTGGAGATGGTGGTTGGTAGAGATGGTGGATGGTGGAGATGGTGGATGGTAGAGAAGGTGGAGATGGTTGAGATGGTGGATGGTGGAGATGGTGGAGATGGTGGTTGGTAGAGATAGTGGATGGTGGAGACGGTGGATGGTAGAGATGGTGGAGATGGTGGATGGTAGAGATGGTGGATGGTGGAGATTGGTGGATGGTAGAGATAGTGGGATGGTAGAGATGGTGGATGGTGGGGACGGTGGATTGTAGAGATGGTGGAGATGGTGGAGATGGTGGATGGTGATGGAGATGGTGGATGCTAGAGATAGTGGATGGTAGAGATGGTGGATGTGGAGACGGTGGATGGTAGAGATGGTGGAGATGGTGTAGATGGTGGTGGTGATGGAGATGGTGGATGGTAGAGATAGTGGATGGTATAAATGGTGGATGGTGGAGACGGTGGATGGTTAGAGATGGTGGAGATGGTGGAGATGGTGGAGATGGTGGATAGGGGTGGAGATGGTGGATGGTAGAGATGGTGGATGGGGGAGATGGAGGATGGTGGTGGAGATGGTGAATGGGTGGAGATGGTGAATGGTAGAGATGGTGGAGATGGTGGTTGGTAGAGATAGTGGATGGTATAGATGGTGGATGGTGGAGACGGTGGATGGTAGAGATGGTGGAGATGGTGGAGATGGTGTAGATGGTGGATGGTGGTGGAGATGGTGGATGGTAGAGATGGTGAATGGTGGAGATGGTGAATGGTAGAGATGGTGGATGGTGGTGGAGACGGTGGATGGTGGTGGAGATGGTGGATGGGGGAGATGGAGGATGGTGGTGGAGATGGTGGATGGTAGAGATGGGGGATGGTGGTGGAGACGGTGAATGGTGGTGGAGATGGTGGATGGTGGAGATGGTGGTGGAGATGGTGGATGGTGGTGGGATGCTGTAGATGGTGTATGGTGGAGATGGTGGATGGTAAAGATGGTGAAGATGGTGGAGACGGTGGATGGTGGTGGAGATGGTGGATGGTGGAGATGGTGGTGGAGATGGTGGAGACGGTGGATGGTGGTGGAGATGGTGGATGGTGGAGATGGTGGTGGAGATGGTGGATGGATGAGATGGTGGATGGTGGAGATGGTGGATGGTGGTGGAGATGGTAAATGATGGTGGATGGTAGAGATGGTGGATGGTGGAGACGGTGGAGATGGTGGAGGTGGTGTATGGTGGAGGTGGTGGAGATGGTGGATGGTGGAGATGGTGGATGATGGAGATGGTGGGTGGTGGAGATGGTGGGTGGTGGAGATGGTGGATGGTGGAGATGGTGGAGGTGGTGTATGGTGGAGGTGGTGGAGATGGTGGATGGTGGAGATGGTGGATGATGGAGATGGTGGGTGGTGGAGATGGTGGATGGTGGTGGAGACGGTAGAGATGGTGGATGGTGGTGGAGATGGTGTAGATAGTGTAGATGGTGTAGATGGTGGAATGTAGAGATGGTGGATGGTGGAGACGGTGGATGGTGGAGATGGTGGTTGGGGGTGATGGAGGATGGTGGTGGAGATGGTGGATGGTAGAGATGGTGGTTGGGGGTGATGGAGGATGGTAGAGATGGTGGATAGTGGTGGAGATGGTGGATGGTGGTGGAGACGGTGGAGATGGTGGATGGTGGTGGAGACGGTGGAGATGGTGGACGGTGGTGGAGACAGTGGATGGTGGAGATGGTGGTTGGGGGTGATGGCGGATGGTGGTGGAGATGGTGGATGGTAGAGATGGTGGATGGTAGAGATGGTGGATAGTGGTGGAGATGGTGGTTGGGGGAGATGGAGGATGGTGGAGATGGTGGATGGTAGAGATGGTGGATAGTGGTGGAGATGGTGGATGGTGGTGGAGACGGTGGAGATGGTGGTTGGGGAGATGGAGGATGGTGGTGGAGATGGTGGATGGTGGAGATGGTGGATGGTGGTGGAGACGGTAGAGATGGTGGATAGTGGTGGAGATGGTGGAGGTGGTTGAGATGGTGGAGATGGTGGATGGTAGAGATGGTGGAGGTGGTTGAGATGGTGGATGGTGGAGATGGTTGAGATTGTGGATGATGGAGGATGGTGGAAATGGTGGATGGTGGAGATGGTTGATGGTGGAGATGGTTGAGATGGTGGAGATGGTGGATGGTAGAGATGGTGGATGGTGGTGGAGACGGTGGATGGTGGAGATGGTGGTTGGGGGTGATGGAGGATGGTAGAGATGGTGGATGGTAGAGAGGGTGGATGGTGGAGATGGTGGATGGTGGTGGAGACGGTAGAGATGGTGGATAGTGGTGGAGATGGTGGAGGTGGTTGAGATGGTGGAGATGGTGGATGGTAGAGATGGTGGAGGTGGTTGAGATGGTGGATGGTGGAGATGGTTAAGATTGTGGATGATGGAGGATGGTGGATATGGTGGATGGTGGAGATGGTTGATGGTGGAGATGGTTGAGATGGTGGAGATGGTGGATGGTAGAGATGGTGGATGGTGGTGGAGACGGTGGATGGTGGAGATGGTGGTTGGGGGAGATGGAGGATGGTGGAGATGGTGTATGTGGTATAGATGGTGGATGGTGGTGGAGACGGTGGAGATGGTGGTTGGGGGTGATGGAGGATGGTGGTGGAGATGGTGGATGGTAGAGATGGTGGATGGTGGTGGAGATGGTAGAGATGGTGGATGGTGGTGGAGATGGTGTAGATAGTGTAGATGGTGTAGATTCGTAGAGATGGTGGACATGGTGGTGGAGCGGTTGATGGTGGAGATGGTGGTTGGGGGAGATGGTGGATGGTGGAGATGGTGGTTGGGGGAGATGGTGGTTGGGGGAGATGGAGGATGGTGGTGGAGATGGTGGATGGTGGATAGTGGTGGATGGGTGGACGGTGGATGGTAGAGATGGTGGATGGTGGTGGATGTTAGAGATGGTGGATGGTAGAGATGGTGGATGGAAGAGATGGTGGAGACGGTGGATGGTAGAGATGGTGGATGGTGGTGGAGACGGTGGATGGTGGAGATGGTGGAGATGGTGGAGATGGTTGAATGTAGAGATGGTGGAGATGGTGGATGGTGGAGATGGTGGAGACGGTGGATGGTAGATGGTGGTGGAGACGGTGGATGGTAGAGATGGTAGAGATGGTGGAGATGGTTGAATGTAGAGATGGTGGAGATGGTGGATGGTGGAGATGGTGGAGACGGTGGATGGTAGAGATGATAGATGGTGGTGGAGACGGTGGATGGTGGATGGTATCGATGGTAGAGATGGTGGAGATGGTTGAATGTAGAGATGGTGGAGATGGTGGATGGTGGAGATGGTGGAGATGGTGGAGACGGTGGAGATGGTGGAGATGGTGGAGACGGTGGATGGTAGAGATGATAGATGGTGGTGGAGACGGTGGATGGTGGATGGTATCGATGGTAGAGATGGTGGAGATGGTTGAATGTAGAGATGGTGGAGATGGTGGATGGTGGAGATGGTGGAGATGGTGGATGGTAGAGATGGTGGATGGTAGAGATGGTGGAGACGGTGGATGGTGGAGATGGTGGATGGTGGTGGAGACGGGGGATGGTGGTGGAGATGGTGGAGATGGTGGATGGTGGTGGAGACGGTGGAGATGGTGGATGGTAGAGATGGTGGATGGTGGAGATGGTGGATGGTGGAGATGGTGGATGGTGGATGGTGGAGATGGTGGAGACGGTGGATGGTAGAGATGGTGGAGATGGTGGAGACGGTGGATGGTAGAGATGGTGGAGATGGTAGAGATGGTGGAGATGGTTGAATGTAGAGATGGTGGATGGTGGAGATGGTGAAGACGGTGGATGGTAGAGATGGTGGAGATGGTAGGGATGGTGGAGATGGTTGAATGTAGAGATGGTGGGGATGGTGGATGGTGGAGATGGTGGATGGTAGAGATGGTAGATGGTGGTGGAGACGGTGGATGGTGGAGATGGTGGAGATGGTTGAATGTAGAGATGGTGGAGATGGTGGATGGTAGAGATGGTGGATGGTTGAGATGGTGGATGGTGGAGATGGTGGATGGTAGAGATGGTGGAGGTGGTTGAGATGGTGGATGGTGGAGATGGTTGAGATTGTGGATGATGGAGGATGGTGGAAATGGTGGATGGTGTAGATGGTTGATGGTGGAGATGGTATCTATCACCGAGTATCTCTCCCCCTTATAATTTGGGATCAAATATGCTCTGAAAGCAAACATGTTGACATGAGTACCCTGATATCGGGGAATTTGTGCCATTCTGAAAAAATTGTAGAGATGGTGGATGGTTGAGATGGTGGATGGTTGAGATGGTGGATGGTGGAGATGGTGGATGGTGGAGATGGTGGAGATGGTGGATGGTGGAGATGGTGGAGACGGTGGATGGTTTCGATGGTGGATGGTGGTGGAGACGGGGGATGGTGGTGGAGATGGTGGATGGTGGTGGAGACGGTGGAGATGGTGGATGGTGGTGGAGATGGTGGATGGTGGTGGATGGTAGAGATGGTGGATGGTTGAGATGGTGGATGGTGGAGATGGTGGATGGTGGTGGAGACGGGGGATGGTGGTGGAGATGGTGGAGATGGTGGATGGTGGTGGAGACGGTGGAGATGGTGGATGGTTGAGATGGTGGATGGTGGAGACGGTGGATGGTAGAGATGGTAGAGATGGTGGATGGTTGAGATGGTGGATGGTGGAGATGGTGGATGGTTGAGATGGTGGATGGTGGAGACGGTGGATGGTAGAGATGGTAGAGATGGTGGATGGTTGAGATGGTGGATGGTGGAGACGGTGGATGGTAGAGATGGTAGAGATGGTGGATGGTTGAGATGGTGGATGGTGGATGGTGGAGACGGTGGATGGTAGAGATGGTTAGAGATGGTGGATGGTTGAGATGGTGGATGGTGGATGGTAGAGATGGTGGATGGTTGAGATGGTGGATGGTGGAGGACGGTGGATGGTAGAGATGGTAGAGATGGTGGATGGTGGATGGTGGATGGTAGAGATGGTGGATGGTTGAGATGGTGGATGGTGGAGATGGTGGATGGTGGAGATGGTGGATGGTAGAGATGGTGGATGGTGTGGATGGTGGAGATGGTGGTTGGTAGAGATGGTGGATGGTAGAGATGGTGGATGGTAGAGATGGTAGAGATGGTGGATGGTAGAGATGGTAGAGATGGTACATGGTGGAGATGGTGGATGGTAGAGATGGTGGATGGTAGAGACGGTAGAGATGGTGGATGGTAGAGATGGTAGAGATGGTGGATGGTAGAGATGGTAGAGATGGTACATGGTGGAGATAGTGGATGGTAGAGATGGTGGATGGTGGAGATGGTGGAGATGGTGGATGGTGTGGATGGTAGAGATGGTACATGGTGGAGATGGTGGATGGTGTGGATGGTAGAGATGGTGGATGGTGTGGATGGTAGAGATGGTGGATGGTGTGGATGGTAGAGATGGTGGATGGTGGAGATGGTGGATGGTAGAGATGGTAGAGATGGTGGATAAGGCTGGTAGATGATAGATGTTAGAGATGGTGGATGGTGGAGACGGTGGATGGTGTAGATGATAGATGGTAGAGATGGTAGAGATGGTGGATAAGGCTGGTAGATGATAGATGAAAATACAGTTGAATAGAAGCTGGTGAATAGAGAGAAGGAGACGGGATGGATGAAAAGAGAAGAAGGAAGGAAGAGTGTGTGTGTGTGTGTCTGGTGAGAGAGTGTGTGTGTGTGTGTCTGGTGAGAGAGTGTGTGTGTGTGTGTCTGGTGAGAAAGTGTGTGCGTGTGTGTGTGTGTGAGAGAGTGTGTGTGTGTGTCTGGTGAGAAAGAGTGTGTGTGTGGGTGTGTTTGTGTGTGTCTGGTGAGAGAGTGTGTGTGTCTGGTGAGAGTGTGTGTGTGTGTGTGTCTGGTGAGAGAGTGTGTGTGTGTGTGTCTGGTGAGAGAGAGTGTGTGTGTGTGTGTGTGTGTGTGTGTCTGGTGAGAAAGAGTGTGTGTGTGTGTGTGTGTGTGTCTGGTGAGAGAGTGTGTGTGTCTGGTGAAAGTGTGTGTGTGTGTGTGTGTGTGTGTACTTTCATGCTGTGTGTGTGCGTGTGTCTCCCTGTATCCATCCCTGTCTCCCTGTCTGTCTCCCTGCCTGTCTCCCTGCCTGTCTCCTTGTCTGTCTCCCTGCCTGTCTCCCTGTCTGCCTCCCTGTACTATGTGTGATTCTCCATGCGTACCTCCCTGTCTGTCTCCCTGCCTGTTTCCCTGCCTGTCTCCCTGCCTGTCTCCCTGCCTGTCTCCTTGTCTGACTCCTTG